>NC_135415.1:13845602-14145602 GCF_051991245.1 Festucalex cinctus | reverse complement strand
ATACTGTACCCTGTCAAAATGGTGACTTTACTGTTAGTCAAATAAAACTAAATACGTTTAAAAATAGATCATCGAGCGCCAGTTATTCCCCTCCCACTCTAGCACTTTAATAAAGCGTGGCTATGTAACAGTTTTTCGCCGTTAAAGAAAGGAGAAGCTGATTGAGGCCATGCAACTTCTTTCTTTCACACAACTTCACTAAGGGTCCAAAAATAAACCTCCGCTCACCGGGAACGAGGGGCGATCGATCGCCTTACCTCGAGTCCAGAGCCGAGGAGGCTGCGCTGTTCCTGGGGATGAAAGAACGTCTTCCCGCTCGCTCGGATGAGGCACAACCACAGAATAATGTTTTCCTTACTACTACACTCCTTCGTCCAGCGGGCCATATCCCTCCCTCCTCTCTGCAAGTTAAGACCTCCTCTGTTTCCTCTCGTCGCCTCCCACCATTGCATTGACTCCCCCCTCCCCAAAACTGTCCAATTTTTCATTGAAGGAGTTCACTGAAGTCGACAAATCTCGCGAGGTTTCTTCTCTGTGATGATTAATTATAATGATTAGCCACAGTTATGTTTTATTTTAAAGATTAGAAAAGCAATTCAATCATTTTAAATGATTTATTAAAAAAAAATCAAATATGCAGTTTAATGAGATCCAATATATAGTATACAAAAGAAATATGCTTAAGCAAACTATAATACAGTACAACTCTCATACACAAATATGATTATTGTTTTTATTTTTATTTTTATTAACTTCATATTAATAGGCCTATGAGAAATCACATTTGTAAAGATGTGTTTAAAATTCCAACTCTTATTTACAATCAATTGAGCGGTTTAGAAAGTGTATAAGGATGGATGGATGGATGGATGGATGGATGGACGGACGGACGGACGGACGGAAGGATTGATGGAAACAGGTGACAGACACAAGCTTAGTGCTGTTATGACATAACGTCATGAGTAGTTAAAAAAAATGGTAATAATTCTTACCGTTAATTAAGATTAGCTAATAGGTTGAATTAACAAACTGATCACACCCGCAAGATTTTCCACATTATTTTTTCATAAAAGGTTGTGCATCCAGATACGTTAAAAAAAAAAAAAACAGAGAGAGAGAGAGAGAGAGAGAGAGAGAGAGAGAGAGAGAGAGAGAGAGAGAGAGAGAGAGAGAGAGAGAGAGGCTTATTTTGCATTGTCAAAATATATAAACTTACCTCAAAATCAGTTATTTGGATTGTAAAATTATTTCAGTGCCAAAAAAAAAAGAAAAAAAGTTGAACAAAGTCCGAATCCTGTGAGACAGGGTCTGTTAAAACTGAGTTTAAATTTGGCTCCATCTAGTGGTCAGGAAGGGAATTCGGGACGAGGCGTAAAATACAGCGTGGAAGAGAGTAAGATACTTGTATCAGAGATTTTTGCTTTGAACTCTGTTATTGTGCTTGTAGCATTTCCAGTGGCGTCCAAGTTCAAAGCGCCACAACGTTGATAAATCCCCCCCCCACACACACACACACATACACAAACACAACTAATTCCCTCATATTGACTGGTACCTGATTGCCTGCTGCAATCTGTTAACTTCCTGTGTGCGGCACTGCAGAACTGTTTTGACACACACATGAAGATGAAATGTGAAGTGAATTTCGATAAGATGCAAGAACTGTACTGTAATGAAGACAGAAAACAATGCACCAAGATGTAAACAGTGAGTATGTAAATTGACCACAAGAGGGAGCTGTGACCTAAAACAAAATATTTAGCTATCACTGACCCTGCTCTCAGCTACCGTTTCGATTTCTGCAATGGGTTTATTAAAGCACAAGTTTGTTGGTCATAGATTAACATGGTACTTTAACGACATGTGTATGAACTTAAAACATTACAAATACAATGACTGAAGATTTATTTAATTCAGGACGTTCAATGTTAACCTGACAATAGCCAGAGAATTTATCTTGCGAGAGCAAGGTGAGTTCAAGTGATGCTGTCAAGTTAAAAAAATAATAATAATAAAAATAAATAAATAAATAAATAAATAAATAAATAAATAAATAAATAAATAAATAAATAAATAAATAAAAGAAACGCAACGATTATATATAGATTTTTTATTTTCTTTCATTCGGCAAACTTTGCATTGGATTCACAAGCGTACCTAGTGTTATTCCAATAGAAACCTGCATGAATATGATTTTCAGCAGTGACATTTATGGAAATATGGAAATAGTAAAATCGCAAAACGATTTTTAATATATAAGCACTAAAAGTTTGTAGATAATGGCGTAGGAACCTGAAATTACACTCAATATGGTCATTTTAGGGAAAAAAGTAATGAATTAGAAAAATAAATTCGTTTATAATGATTTACTTTTACAAGGAAGTAAAATGTCGCGATGTACACGAAGGCACAAAGTCAAATCGGTTTGAAAACAAAAACTTCACCAGGTGGGCGGCTCGGTCAAGGTTGTCGTGATGACGTCGAGGCAGCCTATTGGCCGGCTTCAAGATATTTAAATGAGTAAACCAGCACGATGACGTCAGTTCCCCTCGGTTCCCCCCCTCCCTCCCTTAACACAAATGACAGTGAGCGAAACAAACATGGCGACGGCGTCGAGCGGACGCGGGTTTCTGAGAACTTTACTGCTCTTTGCCCACCTTGCGGCGGGCGTCCCGGCCGAGGCGGCGCTGGCTGAGCCGCTGGCCGACACGCGGATCCTCGGCATGCGGCTAGAGCGGAGCGACATGCCGGCCGGGACCACCGAGCGCGGCGTGATCCAGGTAACCGAGGGCAGCGACATCCTGGTCCGGTTCTACGGGCTCCACTTGTTCCCCAACAGCTCATCGCTCGTCCGCTTCACGGAACTGTACTCCAGCGAGGCGGAGGACGATGCCCACGGCGCCGTGGAGGTGGCCCTCAACCGGACGTGCCCGGAGCACAGCAAGGACCTGGTAGTGAAGGGCACCATGAACGTGAGTAACCACAACACCGCCGGACTGGCCAGCGTCACCGTCAAGCAGCTCCGCAAGAGCGAGGTGGTCAAGGTGTTCGCCCTGTGCGTGCGAGACCCCCTGGATCCCCCGGACACGTGGTCCCTGCTGGACGAGCGAGACGGCCGCGTGCGGGTGGTGGAGGTCAAGAAGTCCCTGCTCCCCGTGTGGCTTCAGGTGAATCAGAGGTGGTAAATGGTGCAAAAACAAACACAGGAAACTGGTAAAAGTACTAATTCAATTACATAGAAGTAAAAAATATCTATTTATGTATATATATATATTACTGCCATTTCTATACAATACCTGTATTGTTTACCGTACTTGGCACAATGAAAGAAATAAAGTGCTCACACTGTCAAGTCAGATAGTTTGTCACGTTTATTTGTGTAGATAGCCCTTTATCGAAAAAAAAAAAACATTTAGAAGGATAAAAAAATATATATATATATTGAGAAGTGGTGATAGGGGGAGGATCCCCTTTGAGGATTACCATGATAATGAACACAGAGTGGATAACATTTATCACATGACAGGATACTGTACAATGTAACAATCAACATTTAATAACTGTAACAAAGTAAGGTGTATTATTACAGCTAAAATGACTGGATAAACCTAAAATGCAGTTAAACCCTTGACAGCTAAACATAATTGAAACTTTCTCTTAACTTTTAAATGCACTTTCCAACTGTTGAAGCTTTTAGCACTTTTGCAAAGTTTGCTGTTCTCTAACAAGGAGCTAAATGACAATATTTTTTTTGTCTTCATTTCCAAGGATGTCCATTTTTATGCCTTTCTGTGAGTTGTTGGTGTTTGTGTATATCTGTTGCAACCTTCTGATGACGCTCCAAGTCCAGGTGCACACATTAAGATAATCCGGCTATTTTTGTCGCAGTTTTGCCCCTTCCTGACCAAGGACGTCAAATCTTATGTCTTATTTGATTGTCCTATAAGATTCATTTATCCTTAAGTTTGAGATAAATGTGGATTAGGCCCGACAATAGGGTCCAAAACGCATCGAGAAATATATGGATGGGTCGTCAAAAGTTTACAGAAGGTCAAAGTTTAGTTCACCTGTAAATGTTTTAGTGCATTCTAAATTCATTCTGAAATTTCACCCTAGTGTCCCTGACTTTTTGTGAGTACTTGCTTTCAAATGTAAGTGGTAAAAGTAAAAAGTCTTCAGAAAAAAGAATGCTCTAGTGTTGTCACGGTCGGATATTTTTACAATGTATTAATCTATTGATTATTCAATTAATTAATCGACTAATTGGTTTAATTTTAATTTTGCATTAAAATGTATTTCAAAAGCATTTCCCTGATTGATTACCGTTTACTAACCAGTGATTGGTGTTTATTTTGTACTTCGTATTCGTATAGTGATTGAAAAAAATAAGGGGGGTGATGTTGTATGTTACCAGTTTGGTCATTGCTTTCCAAAGTAAAAACAGATGTTTGCAAATGGCTTATATTAATTAAACACGGTCTTGTTTCATGAAGGGCTACAGAAATCAGTGAACAATTACTGTTGATGTGCTGAAATCAGAGCATTTGTACAAATTTTAATAAAATAAAAGACTCCAATCTATTACTCGACTATTAAAATAGTTGTCAATTAATTTGATAATTGATTATTTATAGAGATAGACCGATGTGTTTTTTTTTTTTTCTTTCAGGGCCGATACCAATGCCGGTTATCAGTAGTCAAGGAGGCTGATAACCAATATTTGAAGCAGATATTTATTTTCAGTTAAAAAAAAAAAAAGGGGGGGGGGGGATATTGGCGTCAAACCTTTTTAAAACACAAATGCCAATCTTGACTCTGTTATGTCTTAAAACATGTTTATTGAACAATTTTTCACACTTTTCAAAATGTAGATTTTATTTATTTATTTTTTAAAATCTTAGACGACATCCTTTTAAATTTCTAACAAAATAAATGTTCAGGGCGCTCCCAAGGTTATTAGTACATCTTGTGTTACATTGTGTTCTTTTGCTATAAAAACATGGAACCTACCAAAAGAAAGATTAGTCTCTTCTTTTATTAGGAAAAAAAAAGTATATTTGTATCTGTTTTGCAGCAATTAGCATTAGAATATAGCTAAGTTTCATTATTATTCACAAATCTGCTTATAATTGTGGGGAAACAACTTGTTTTCAACATGGTCCTGGTTGATCTCTTATTCTCTGCCGCCACCTGCTGGTCGTTTTTGTAATTACTACCTTTGCTTCACCCTGTTCTCTGCAGTTTAGAGGCTGCATCAAAGCCTTCTGTATGCTCTAGCATGAAAAAAATGAAAACAAACTTATACATACGTCTTTGGGACGCTTAAAACATTTAAAAAAGAACGTATTTATATGTTTTTGGGAGCGAATGAGTTAAGTACAGTAACCAAGTACTTGTTTCCTTGCCACCATTGCAGGTGATCCTCATCTCCTTCCTGCTGGTCCTGTCAGGCATGTTCAGCGGTCTCAACCTGGGCCTGATGGCCCTTGATCCCATGGAGCTGCGCATCGTGCAAAGCTGCGGCACGGAGAAGGAGAAGAAATACGCCCGCAAGATTGAGCCCATCCGCCGCAAGGGCAACTACCTGCTGTGCTCGCTCCTGCTGGGCAACGTCCTGGTCAACACCACCCTCACCATCCTGCTGGACGACCTGACCAAGTCGGGCGTGGGCGCGGTGGTGGCCTCCACGGTGGGCATCGTCATCTTCGGCGAGATCGTGCCCCAAGCGCTGTGCTCGCGCCACGGCCTGGCGGTGGGAGCCAACACCATCCTGGTCACCAAACTGTTCATGTTGCTCACCTTCCCGTTGTCGTGGCCCATCAGCAAGATCCTGGACTGCGTGCTGGGCCAGGAGATCGGCACGGTGTACAACCGTGAGAAGCTGGTGGAGATGCTGAAGGTGACGGAGCCCTACAACGACCTGGTCAAGGAGGAGCTCAACATGATCCAGGGGGCGCTGGAGCTGCGCACCAAGACGGTGGAGGACGTGATGACGCCGCTCAGCAACTGCTTCATGATCCACAGCGACGCCGTGCTGGACTTCAACACCATGTCGGAGATCATGGAGAGCGGCTACACGCGCATCCCCGTCTACGAGGGCGAGCGCTCCAACATCGTGGACGTGCTCTTCGTCAAGGACCTGGCCTTCGTCGACCCGGACGACAGCACCACGCTCAAGACCATTACCAAGTTCTACAACCACCCCGTGCACTTTGTCTTCCACGACACCAAGCTGGACTCCATGCTGGAGGAGTTCAAAAAAGGTTGGTAGCAGGGCTGCACGATATTTGAATATCATGCCATATTTGAATATCATGCGATATGCAATATTTTTTTTTTTTTTTTTTTTAGAGCTCAGAATTGTTCATTCGGTAGTCTTACCGATTCAACGTCTTATCATCATTGCTCTTTTTTTTTTTGTTTGTTTTTTTTGTGTGCGTGCGTGCGCGCGTGCGTGTGCGTGCAAATACGTATAAATTTATACTCATTAATTCACCTAAAGCCTTATAAATATCCCATTACCCTTCACCTTAACCAGGTACTTCAGAATCTTGCCAGATATGCAATATTTTTTCGATATATTGTGCAGCCCTATTTGGTGGCGGGAAAAAGGTCTCACGGGGGTCAAATGTTGTCTGTGCTAGACACTCGCCCGAATATAGGACTGGATAGCCGATAGCCCGTGCAAGCCGTTGAAGTCACAGGGTGGCCATCTTGCTCCTCCCGCCTCGCGAGCAGAATACTGTAAAATAGGAGTGTGATGATGTATCAGTATTGCGATAAATCGTGATACTTTGTCTCCTGATAGATTATTTCCAAGTATCAATATTTGCAGTTAATATACAGCCAATAAAACCGCTCCTTTGTCCATTACTGATTGAGCAATTCCTTGGTGGGGCACTAGGGGGAGCGCCTCATAAGAGTGGCGGGGAAATGTACGGAAGTCTTCAGGCAAAGAAGACTCATGAGCTTACTTGTGCAAGGCATTTATCTGTCCAGCAAGTGAAAAATGTGTATTGTATCTTCAATTGTAAAGCTTAAAAAAAATATATATATATATATATATATTTTGAGACTTTTTTTTTTTTTTTTCAGCACACAATTTCTGAGGAATATTAATATTGATTTACTAAGTAATTTTATTATTTACTTTTGCAATGTTACACAAATATCGCGGAGCTGACTAACTAAACTGTCGGGTTTGTGCCAGGGTGGTCACTATTTTTTTTTCAGAAGTTACAAAAATATTCGATTTGGCGAAGGCATCTTTTGTTGAATACAGTTATAATTCTTTCATAAAAAAAAATATACAAGTTTCCTCCTGTAAACATCATTAACTTATTCACTCCCAGCCATTTTCATTGAAGCAACCCCCTTTGCTCCCGGCTGTTTTACTGGATTTTGACTGACTTTGTAAAGCCCACAGAATATTGTGTTCTATTGCTATAAAAACAGAACCTAAAGAAAGATTAGTCTCTTCTTTCATCAGGGAAAAAAAAAGTAAGTTTCTGTTTTGCAGCAGTTAGCATTAGAATATAGCTAAGGTTCAGCATTATTCACAAATCTGTTTAAAACAGTCGGGAAAAGAGCCTTTTGCATCATGGCCCTGGTTGATCTCTTATACTCTGCTGCCACCTGCTGGCCTTTTTTGCAATAACTGCCACTGCTTCAAGCATTCTTTTCAGTTCAAAGGCTACATCAAAGCCTTCTGTATGCTCTAGTATAAAAACAATGTATAAATACGTCTTTGGGATCATGGTAATATTTAAAATAGAACATTATACATTTTGGGGAGCAAATGAGTTAAGAATCTAATTTATACATGTATTAAGGCAAGTTGTAAAATGTCTGAAGTTCTTTAATCTCTTATGTTTAACAAATTCAAAAGACCATAAATCATGCTGTTTCTAATAAGTACTATCATCAATATTCGCCAATTTCGACACTGTAAAATGTATAAGGATCGTATGCCGAGAAATGTTTCTTGGGAGGAGCAATATGGCGGCTTCAAAAGTCTTGGCCTTTTTGGCTATCCAGTCATATATTCAGATCAGTATTGCTAGAGCTAGCGGATAGTGTTAGCCGTCTTTGTGGGTGTTTGAATATTTTGACTTGCGGTCTTTCCAGGTTTTCATAAAATTGCCGACATGAGTCCGTCCGGCGCGTGTAAACTCACATGGCGGCCACGTGGATTAAAACCCAAGATTAGGAGTAGCAAACCGCCCTTGAGACAGTGCGCCGTTTCTTGACAGGAGCACGTGAAACAGAGCTTCTTTTGAAATTTATTATTTTCACTTTACACATTAGTCAGAGATGGATTTGGAAAAAGTACTCGCACACTGTACTTGAAGTACCAATACTTTTCTAAAAAGTAGTACTGATTCAATTTGTGTACATAAGCAAAAGTTAGATTGAGATGTACTTAAAACTTCCCGTTATAACAATTTGGCCCAAAATGTCTTTACAATAGCCTTTTTATTTGTACATTTATGACTGAAATATCTTCTATTTAGTAGATTTAGCTGTTCACGACGAGTACTCCTGCAAGCCTCTGGCCAATAGCTCTCAGACTGGATTCGGGTTCAAATTTCCTGCCCTCTCTCTGCGGATGTGATATCATGCGTGCATTGTGTCTGTCAGGGGTGTCCGAACTTTTTCATGCCGCATAACAGAAACTCAGACGCATGCAAGGGCTACATATGTTATGAAGGGAAAATGGGTTGAGTAGTCCTAAAACAATTGTACAAATACTTTTTAATTTACCAGTTTCCTCTTTGTTTTTTGATTTTGTTTTTTGTGCTTTTGGAAATCTAGAAAAATGATACAGTATATAAGCTAATGCATGTGTGTGTGTGTGTGTGTGTGTGTGTATATATATATATATATATATATATATATATATATATATATATATATATATATATATATATACAAAACCTTTTTTTGTTTTTGTATATATATATATATACAAAACCTTTTTTTGTTTTTGTTTTGTTTTTGTTGTTGTTTTTTACACCATCGCTAAATATTTTTTTATTTAGATATTTTTTTATAACTGTTAAATTCCGTTTTTAGTATACGGGCCACAGAAAAATGGATGGTGGGCCGCAAATGGCCCCCGGGCCGTAGTTTGGACACCAATGGACTGTACGTGAAGAGTGTGCAGTTTCACTTTTCGGCCACAGGTGGCAGTAGCGAATCGCAATTAAATTTTCTGCATTCATCAGCTCAAAGTGTAAAAATACTGAGGAAAAAAAATTCTCGGTTATACACAACTGAAAAAAAGTTCTGCATACAAAATAATTTCTAATTTGTAAACGTACACATTGGTCCTGAGGGGGGTGGGGGAAATGCAAGAATGTTGTGAACCGACAAAAAATGCTAAATTCGCAAATGCTAGCAAATGGAAAAAAAAAAAAAAAAAGGCCTCACCTGTACTTGTTTTTTCAAAATTTTTGAACACCACAACATGGCTAATCAATTAAAATTATCAAATGTGGTTAGCTTAACCTCTCTAATTGTATTTATCAAGTTATTCCATTATCCAGATGACAGATACATGTTTTATAATTGTAGGAGTACAAGTAAAAAGTAGTCACAAAAACACTCAAGTACTGATACCTGAAAAATCTATTAATACACGCACGCACGCACGCACGCAAACAAATCAAGGCTTGTTCTCCACTTGTAAAGCGACTTCCTCCTTTTTGACTTCTCTGCTCACACGTGCACTTCCTCTTTGCCTTCCCCGTCGAACATCTTGTCTCGGGTCTCTGTTAAAAGTTGGGGCTGCGGCGACGTTGGTGGTTCAGAGAAGTCTCTTCCTGTCGTGTGTCACAGTATATTACTACTGCTGCTGCTGCTGCTGCTGTTGCTGCTGTTGTTGTTGAGTGCGAAGTGGCGGCGGGCCAACAAAAAGCTCTGCGGTGCATCTCGGGCCGACGTGGCGGGTGGTAATGACTACATACACATTGAAAGGCAAAACAAAGAAGTTACAGTGGTGTTGGCGCCTTGAGTTGTGACTTTAATTCATTGCGTGACCATGTTTTGAAGTCAAAACACGTGTTTGTCAAATCAGTTTTCCCCATTGTAATGATTGAATTGCCATTGATTATTAGGGCTGCACAGTATATCGAATATTGCGATTTTGGCCCATGCAGTATGCATATAGCAAAGACATGCAATAAGTTTAATATGGAATTTTATGCTTTTATCTAGGGATGCACGATAATGCTATTTCCAACCGATACCGATAAACCAATAATTTAGAGGTGCCGATGTCGATAACCGATAAGTAAGCCGATAATTGTTTGCAAATTAATTTGAATACAAATATGCTTTCAAGTGCTACTATAAGTCTAATAAATACATTGAAACATTGTATAAACTTTGCACAATGTTTCATTGTATGTAAAGCACCATGAAGCTGAATTTTATTGATATGAGCCACAAACACAACAGATGGTCCAATGTGGCATGTCTATAATTATTGATTGATTTCTTTCGTATCTAGTTTATCTGTATGAAATCAAATTGCCGATAATTATCGGCAGAGATCTCTATTATCTGTTTTATCTGTTTGACGTCAAAATGGTCGATAAGTGCCGATAATTATCGGCCACCGATATTATCGTGCATCACTACTTTTATCTGAATGTGACCTGTTGGCCACTAACAAAAATGTGCACTGCCGTCCAATTGGGATGTAACGCAATATGAAAGTCATGATACAATAATTATAACGATATTGTAGGGAGTTTGGAGATACAAAAAAGGTCACAATATTGTGTTAAAAAAAGAGCTCATACTAAAAAAAAAATGCAATATTGTGCTTTTTTGCATATTACAGCAATGAAAAATATAAATATATATATTGAGGCACTTGCTAATGCAAGCACACACTGAGTTTTTGCACATATTGACTCTGTTCACAAGCATATTACCTTCCCTTTCATCTGACCATTATCGTGAATATTAAACATAGAAGGGCCAAAACATGTCTTGTGAAAATCAAACTGCACTAAAAAAAATAGGTGGCGTCGTATTGCACCGAAGGGACATCCTTTTTGCTAAAAATTCCTACTTGCCTATATACTGTAAAAACGGTCAGTCCGCTGCGTGATTGACAGGTCGCCTCGACTCCCCGCCAACAGTCTCAAGTTCCACGCTCTGCTGCTCGGCGTCCGTTACCGTGGCGACGGCGTCCGCCGGCAAAGGCGTCTGCTTTGGAGTTCAGAACTTGCCCAGGTGACCTTCTGAGATGGCGACACCCCGCCATTAGCCGCTATGAAAACTTAATGGCACCGGTAGGAAGTCGCAGCAGGAGATGCGGAAGTGGCGCGGGACAACCGCCGACTTGAAGGTCATCCAGTAGCGATATGGATGGCGGAATGTGGGTAATCAAAATGATGCCACTCGAGTCTTGAGTTCAATAAGTATCAAAAACGTCAACGTCGCTCATCTGCTTTACGTGTTTTCTCCGCTTTTTTGGTCAGTAGAAGATTTTTGTTTTTTCCAACTGATGATTACTGGGGGCCGAGAGAAAAAAAAAAGAACTATCCCATTTGTTCATCTCCAATGTGAATATTGGGGGCAAAATGAGTAAAATAAGAAATCAGAATTTCATTAAATAAATTAGCAATTTTATTTTAAGGCAATGTTGCCCAGGCCAAAATAAAGTTATTATGAATTAGGGCTAATTTTGTCTTCCATTTTTTTATTTAGTCTCAGTTTTAGTTTAATATCAGTCACGCTTGTTAGTTTTTATCACAGTTAGTCAACCGTATGAGGTTTTATTTAGTCCAATTTTAGTCGACTATAAACATAGCCATAGTTTTAGTCAACAAAAACTGTCAATATTTTAGTCTAGTTGTATGCTCTAGCATAAAAAACAAACAAACCTATAAATACGTCTTTGGGAGCATGGTAATATTTAAAATAGACCTTATTTTAAGCTATAACTATAATTTATTTTTTTTATTATTTTTCTTAAACCTTTTACTGTGAATCCACCTCCTGTCTGTCCCATGTGTTTATGCTGTGTGTCACATGACAGTTTCGTTGTTGTTAATGAACTAAAATGTCCATAGATTTCAGTCCAGTTTTTATGAAGTGACGAACATTTTCGTCTCATCTTCATTAGTCGACGAGAACGCATACTGATTTAGTCCCACTTATTGTTTATTAATGAGGGTTTTAGTCTAGTCTAGTCTAGTCTAGTCTAGTCTAGTCTAGTTTTAGTCGGGTGAAAAATGTGTGTTGTTGACGAAATTATTTTTGTTGAAGAAATTAACACTATTATGAATAAATCAGTTTGACCTCGGGATAGATTAATTTAATTGTACGGTATTTCCATTACTACTTCACATGGGGCAAAATTTTTGCTGACATGATGACTTTTTAGTAGTCTCCATGCAGATGGTGGTCACCCTTTTGCGGCTACGTTGTGTTTCCATCCCGCAGGTCTTTATGGAAAAAGGTTTAAAGGTGTAATTTAAGTCCAGAAACAGCTTGTGGTGGTTATTAAAGTGCCTCAAAGTCAGCGGGTGTCATTGTGAAAACACACACAAAGGCGAGTGAAGCCGTTTGAGGCGAGAGTCAACACGCCGTCACATGATCTCACTCAGCTGCTTGCCTCGAAAAGTTGAGGCGTATTTGAGTGTTAGGCAATGAAAACGTCATTACCCATGCAAACGAATGCCATTGTGTTATAGAAATGAAAATTCTATTGAATCATTATACCATGGCTAACTAAAATTCTCTTGAAAAATTCAGCTAAATTGTTCATTAAAAAAAAAAAATAATAATAATATATCATTAAATCGTAAGAAAAATGCATTTCTGTTAAATAAAGTCAAATGCTGGTAAATTTATTTTAAAAATCCATTGTCTTTAATTAAAATTCAATACATGAAAGTCATTAAATACTTTTAAAATTGATTTAATTTAATTAAGTTTTGGAAAAAGCATCATTTCACATTTTAATTCATTATTTAACTGATGGATTCAGTCATGTAATAGTAATATACAAAAGGCTTTATGAGCCCCCCAAATAATATTGTATTTTCGTGTGCCTGCGTTGTTCAAATAACACAGGTCGAATGTGTGTCTTTGGCGGGGCTTTATTTTAATTATTTTTTTTTTCTTTCTTTCTTTTCTTCAATCATTTCCCAACCCGCACGCTTTGTCAAGTGTCTTGACAGCTTGTCCTCGGTCACCTTTGTACCTTGACACCACTTGCTGACATCTCTTAGCAACTTGATGCTAATCGTAGTCACGGACCTCTGCTGCAGTCTTAAAAACGCTTTAAAAGGGTCTCCTTTTTTGTTTTGTTTTTTAACATACTGTGAGCCAACTCTGAACTGATGACCTCACACGGGCACACCTGAAACTCAACTCCTGCGTTTTGTAAAGCAGGCGTGTCGCCCTTTGTGTGCACTTGACTATCAGGGAAGAGAATCTATCCACATGCTAAACCGCTAATTAGCCTTTTGTGGAGGAGGAATAGAGTGGGAAATCTGTGAAATTTTGACTTTACGTTTCCCTGTCTTCAAAGAAACATTGTAGAAAGTCATATATAGTTTTCTGTGTGCTGGCTGCTCAGGACAACATGGCTAACAAATGATAAAATGATCATAAAGCAGAAAATGTGCAATGATGAACAGGAAATGGAACCTATGGTGATGTAGAAAAGGGACTCAATACACCTACTATAAGATAACCAAACGGATGCTAACATGACTAGCATCATGCTAAAAAGCATAACGGGCAATAGTTTGCGTGTATAATAAATAAAAATAATTTTAATTCTACACTGGTCATATCAGGTGGGCTGTATGTTAGTCTCATGCTACGCTAACGCTTTGGCGTGTGGGTGGGTGTCGTCGACGCACTGTAGCGGTGCCAGTTGGCCTCTGGTTAGGTTGGTGGAGAACACATGGCAATTAAAGTAAGACTGTGACTAGTTTATACATGTTAACTCCACTCAGGGAGGAGAAATGGGTATGAAGTTGAAGCTATGTATGCATGAACGTATGTACTGTGAATAAGTCGGGGCTTTTTTGGGGTACCAACGTGTTTAGTGCCTGTTTTTGTGTGCTTCGTAGTGTTAATTTTGTCAGCCATTTTTAAATTTAGTCTCAGTTTTAGTCCAATTTCAGTCACATTTGTTAGTTTTTATCACAGTTAGTCAACCTCATCCCATTTTTATTTAGTCCATTTTTAGTCGACTCTAAATCTAACATTTTAGTCCAAGAAAACTGAATTTTATTCGTCTAGTTTTAGTCAACAAAAAAAGTCAACATTTTAGTCAGGACAAACATTTTACCTCGGTATATATATTTTTTTTGTTAGATTATATTGAACCTTTTGGGATCTAAAAATATTTCACATAAAAATGTCTCATCTTTTTGATGAGAAACTTCACAGTGGCTACTGGCTACTATCCATGCTATGAGCTAGTTAGCCAGCATTAGTTAGCAGTCGCATGTAATTATTTTTGGAACGTTATAGCTGTTGGATTAATATGTTAAGTTATAACTATAATTTACTTTTTTTTTTTTTTTACCTTTTATCGTGAATCAGACATATTAGCAGAGATAAGATTTTTTAAAATCATGTAATTTTTAATTTTCGTCTCATTTTTGTTCCATAGATTTGAGTCCAGTTTTTATTAAGTGAAGGACATTTTCATCTTGTCTTCATTAGTCGACGAAAATACATACTGATTTAGTCGCACTTATTGTTTATTAATGAGGGTTTTAGTCTAGTCTAGTTTTAGTCCGGTGAAAAAATGTGTTTTGATGAAATTATATTTGTTTAGAGTTTGTTGATGAAAATAAAAGTAGGGCTTAGGGTAACTTTTGGTGCCAAAGAACTATGTTAAAGTCAATTCAGGAAAATAAATCTACAATACATTCCTAGAATTTTGGATTACATTTGGAGTGTAGCTTGGGAAATTTGTAGATATGAACCTTGGAAGATTGTGATTGTGGTGTGCATCTGCACACGTATCATGAGAGGTTCTTCCTTGAGAGCAACCTTGCTTTAATACGGAAGTGACACTTGTGCATGTATGATGTGCACGTTTTTGTTTTTGTGTGTGCGTGTGTAATGCCGGAGGCGTGCGACGGCTCTTGTTTGGCGACAAACCTTGGCGCTTCCTGCCAGATAGTGAGCCGGCGCAAATGGTGGCTGCAGCAGGAGCAAGCAGGGTGACTTTGACTTTGGCTCTTTTTATTTGTGTACTCAGCTGACACATGCTCACAACGGCAGGCTTGTTCTTGGAGAGCATCTTTGTCTCGTCTGCGTGTGAGTGTGTCAGTGTGTCCGTAAATGTGTGTTCATTTGCATCTTCGGTTTAACCGGGGTTTGCGATCTACGGCCCGCTGAACTTTAGGGGGCGTGGCCACCTTCCTTTTGGACCCTTATCTCTCTCGAACTGGGTCAATCTTCACAAAACGGATATTGTTGCAAAGGGAATTCAAAATTTGTAATCATTTAGGAAAAAATTGGTGCATATTTTATAGGGATGTAACGATATCCAAACGTCACCATACGATATTGTCACGATATGAAGCTCACGATACGCTAATTATCACGATATTGTGGGGCGGTTGGCGATACAAAAGAGAGGTCATAATGTTATAAAAAAAAAAAGAGCTCATACTTCAAAAAAAAAAATCACAATATTGTGCTTTTGTACATAACAGCAATGTTATGTTATGTTTTATTATTATTGTTATTATGTTGTTAGTACACACACACACACACACACATATTGAGTTCTTCCACATATTGATTTGCTTCACACTTCACAGGCATATTATGTCTGACCATTAGAGTGGATTTTCAACATAGAAGGGCCAAAACATCCCTAATGAAAATTTAATTGCACTAAAAAAATAACTAGCCACCAGAGGGTGCTACAACTGCACAAATGGAAATCAACCCAACTTTTTTTTTAACAGATGTGTTACATTTAAATTACGTGAACATGACGGCAACAATATTGTGGCAATTTTAATATCACGATATCATGCTTACCGTTACATCCCTAATATATTAGTAACCTTTTGACCCTTTGTTTGAGTTGACCTTGAAAGTGACCCTGTGGATCATGTCTCTTGAACATTTTCCATGAAATGTAATCTCTCACATGTTCTCCAAGACATATAAAAGTTTCGTAGAGGTAAAAATATTTTTGTTTAGCAGCAATAAGGGGTCAAAGTATCCATACCTTCAGATATTCATTGAATATTCATTAAAAATTGAATATTAGGATTCAGGGATGTTCTTTTTCAGACTGATACCAGTACGAGTACTCAAGTCTTGATATACCAAGTACCAATACCACTACTACTTTTGATACATAAAATATTCATCACAGATTAAGGAAAAATTGTGTATTATGATAAATAGGTATTTCTTTAAAATAATGTCATAAAATTAATAGCAATTTTGTAGTCTGCTCATTTCTATTTACCAGTCCCTGTTCATAAAACGGCCAGAAGAGAGGTATCTGCCTGAAACGATACCTGAGATGGGTACTCGCACATCCCTACATAAAATCATCGTATTTATATCCATCCATCCATCTATTTATTTTCTTGGCCACTTATTCCTCACAAGGGTCGCCGGGGAGTGCTGGAGCCTATCTCAGCTGGCTTTGGGCAGTAGGCGGAGTACACCCTGGACTGGTTGCCAGCCAATTGCAGATCATATTTATAACAAAAAAAAAATCTGAATTGTATCTGTAATCTGAATTATACCCTGCAGTGTGAACGTTGCCTAATTGTGTGTGCATAAGTAAATAATTGTTGAGTTGTGTGCGTCGGTCAAAGTCTGCATGTAAAGATTGCTTGTACACATTAACAGTGCCTGATGGCTTATTGTTAGACGTTTAGTCACGTGGTAAGAACCCGTATCGATTGTTGATTGATGGATATGCCCAGTTTGTGTGTTTTACAGGAAAGCTTCTTCGATGAGTTCTTTATTTCGCATGAATAATTGAGTTGAAGAGCAAACACCTCAGCCAAGGCTTCTATTAGAGACCTGGATCAGGTGGTAAAATGGTTTGTTTGTGTGTGTGTTGCAAATAAAAACATGGATAAATGTAAACATTAGACACAGGTAGCGCAGTAGTGCATCGCAGCGAGCTAGAATGCTAAACTAACCCGGCCGGCTTATCCTTTGATCGTTCTTTAAAAAACAAAAAAAGTCACAGAAAATCCAAAACGAAGTATTCTGTTCACAATTAATTTTTTATTTTTTTGTATACCTGCATTAGGCAAGTCCCACCTGGCCATCGTGCAGAAGGTGAACAACGAGGGCGAGGGCGACCCCTTCTATGAGGTGCTGGGCCTGGTCACACTGGAGGACGTGATCGAGGAGATCATCAAGTCGGAGATTCTGGACGAGTCGGACCAGTACAGTGAGTCGCCGATTTCATGTTGTCAACATCGCAATATTCAAACCAGTAGCTAATTTTATCAACATTGCAACGTTTAATTAACCGGTAGCTAATTTTGTGGTCTTTTGTTTTTGTTGACTCAGCTGACAACCGCAACAGGAAGAAGGTGGCACCAAACAAGAACAAGAGGGACTTCTCGGCCTTCAAGCATGAGAGCGAGTCCAAGGTGAAGATCTCACCTCAGCTGCTGCTGGCCGCCCACCGCTTCCTGGCTACAGGTGGGGAATATTCAAATAGTCGTTTTGGCGCTATAAGAATGAACAAAAAAAAAGTATCATTGTATTAAATTTATCCAGTGTCCTTTTTTGAGAAATAACGCCATGTTTATTATGATGATGATGGTTTTCATTATTATTTTTATTATTATTTGCTTATTATTATTATTTTATTTTATTATTCTATTTTATTATTAAGTTTTTTCTAAGGTAGAATAATAATTCATAGCTGCGCTTTCCACACTGCTATTTTTTGTCTCCACTTGTCGATGCGCAAAGTTTAAACCAGTTGCGACAGAGACGCATGTTTGCCTCACGTGGTGATGGATTCCCTCGCAAGTTGTGTTTGCAGGGCCCGGCCGTTTCCTTTGTTTGCGGCGTGGGGTGCGGTCCGAGATGCCCTTGTCACAATCTTGTTCCGCTCCCTTCGGTCGTGTTTGCATTGCGTGTGATAAGTTAACCATTATGTAATATGGCGGCATCATATGGCCTGTGTTATAGCGACCAATCCCAGTCTGTATAAGAAAGTAAGTCTTTACGTTTCCAAAATTAGACAACTATTGTACAGACACATAAAGGACATTGCGGAATTGCAGTCAACTATGTTGCTAACCAAAACAGCAGCACCTGGAGATATTCAGTACCTAATTCTTCAGTGTTGTCCACTTAAAACTTATAAACGTCTCCGTCGACTGCACACATAACAGTAGGAATTGTAATTAGTGATAGACAGATATGTTTTTTTCAAGGCCGATACGATACAGATTATTTAGTAAACGAGGCTGATAACCGATATTTCAAGGCGATATTCATTTGCAGTTACATATAAAAAAAAAAAAAAAATTCTTTTAATCTATATTGACAGATTTGTTTGAAAAAATATATAACAAAAATTGCCGAGCTTCCAGGGTCATTAGCATGTGTTAAGCTAAATTAAAAATAATAATGATGATAAAAATTAAAAAGCAAAACAAAAATTTTAAAAAATTAAAAATTTTAAATTAATTAATTTACAATTAATTAATTAATTGATTTAAAATAAAAAAATCGATCCCTAAAGATTTCTACTGTAAATAAAAGTTTCTAAAATTTCTTCATAATTTCTTGATTTTTTTTTAATTTAATTTTATTTTATTATTTTATTTTATTTTTTTATAAAGTGGAAATGTGAATAGATCCATAAATGACACCTTCCCTGCATATCACCAAGTGACAAATACATGTGAATGTAGCTCCTTTGGGTTTTTTGTTAGGGTTCGTAAAACATTTCAAAAGATCTTTGCAGTGAAAAATTGTCTGAATATGTTCCGAATGTGTTTACGACAAGTAAAAAAATAATCTTACAATTCCTGATGAAACGATAATCGGTCTATCCCTAATCGTAATGATCCCAGTTCACAAACTTTTCGAGGAGATATCTTTGTCGCTCGCCAAAACAGCAGCTAACCCCACTTTCACACTGCGTGCGTGCGTGTGTGCAGAAGTGGGCCTGTTCAACCCGACGCAGATATCCGACAAGGTGCTGCTACGAATCCTGCGCCACCCCGACGTCATCCAGGAGATCAAGTTCAACGAGAGCGACAAGCGCTCGCTGCATCACTACATCTACCAGAGGGGGAAATCGGTCGACTACTTCATACTCATACTGCAGGTAAAATGTGCCCATTTGTCTATGAAATGCTCTGTGCACCTCAAATGTGTCCCAATTACTTCATTAACTCATTCCCTGCCATTGACGGAAAAAGACGTGAAATTATGCATTTTTGCTGTACTGGCAGTGAATATGTTAATAATACTCTACTCATTTGTCTGCACATTTAATGTGCGATATGTACCGGTACACCATATTTAATCATATCTAATGGTTCATGTACCTCTAAACTATTTTAGTCATATTTCATGGTTTGTGCACTATTAGTATACTATTTATAACCATATTTAATGACTTGTGCTTCTCTAAGGTGCCATATTTACACCATATTTGATGATTTGTGCGCATCTATTTTACATACAGAACAGTCTGTGTGCCACGTCTGACATGGATTATTATTATTTTTTTAGGCTGATGCCAATTCTGATATGTGGCAGAATAAAATTGTGATAATGGATTAATCAGCCGATTAAAAATGGAACAAATGGAAGTAGTAGGGTTGAGTTAAAAAAAAAATCAAATAATCATTATCGAACGATTTTCCTTTTCGTTCCTGATGTTGATTCATTAAACCATGAATCGATTATTTGAAGAAATACTTTACTTATTTAGCCGTTTTTGGCACTCAAACATTAATATTTTGTCTATAATTAATTTTATACTTTTATACTCAGCTTGCGACTGTCACATGACCAAACCTAGAAAACAGGTGAGCTGTGATTGGTTACCTGAGCCTTTGTGATGTCATTTTCAGTCGACAGCAAGTTGCAAAATGTGTTTTTAAAGGTACAAATTGTACGTGAAAAATAATTAAAGTATCAAATTAATTATAGAAAAAATATTAACTTTTTGTTGCTATAATTGGCTAAATAAGTGAAGTATCCCTTTAAATATTTTTTCACATGAATTTGTAAGAAAATCGAATTTTAAAGGCCATTTTTTTGTATCTTACGGTTTTCTTGAAATTTACCATTCACATGAATTCAAAAGTATTTTCTTACATTTATGAAAAACCTGACTTATTGTACTTTAAGACAATTCAGAATCTTTTTTTATATTATATTTACAATTTTTTAATTAGAATTCTGAAAATATTTCCATATATCCTTGCTGATTCCAACGTTTGTGTAAACACTTAAGTAATTATAACCCTTTCATTAATAAACTAAATCATTTTAACCAGTTATAGCCTCTGCAAAATTTAATTTGGAATTTAATATTTGTGGAGTTGTTTTTTTTTTTTTTTTTTTATCATGTCCTTGATATCTAAGAAGAATTGATGTTCCATAATTAATATTAAATTGAAGTGATTCGAATCGAACTGAAATCGAATAGATTGATTAAATTAGAATCGATACCCAGCCCTATGAAGTAGCTTCTTTTTTTGGTCCCTTAACACTTATAAATAAATAAATAAATAAATAAATAACAGAATAGCTTTTGTTTAACTAATAAATGGGCAAAAATTAGCAGATTTTTTTTTGGTTTAATGCCAGTATCTTTGTTTTATGTGTAGAAAAAATATATATATAAAAAAAAGGCTATCTATAGTGCGATTTATTAAAAAAAAAAAAAAAAAAACCTAAATAGCCAATGAATGTAAGTGACGACATTAAAAGGTCAGGCCCTAGTATCCGCACCTCTTTTTGTCATTTGGTGGAGTCTCTGCCTTTCTTGCGACTAATGTTGACGACGGTGGCTGCCACGTTGGGAGTACTTACTCCTAAATTGCAAATCTGTGCTTGTTTGTTGCCTCAACAAAAAAGGAAACAACCTCACTTTGTTTATTGGGAAACATCTGTGGGAATATTTTCGGTTTGTGCGCATTTTTCCTGTAGTGATGTGATTCATATAAGACGTTCACTGCTTGCACTGCATTTTCCCAGTCTTGTCAGGTTTGTCAACATTAAGCACAGTGTGCTATGTTGTGTAAAGTTAAAGCTTCCATATTCTGTTTCTACTTCCTGTTTTTTGTTGACCTGATAGGATTCTCATCAGGAGTCACTATTGACCAACATTTTTTTAAATCAAAAAAAGGTTTGAGTCTGTTGTTGGTTATGATATAGACTGCTACCGCTTGCTGCTAAATGCTTAGCTGCCGTTTTCTTGTCACATGTGAACAAATGTTAACGTACGTGGGCTCGTCACAAAGCACAAGTTAGCAACTCTCATGCACACAATACACAAACAAATTGCAGTCTGTGATGGATGGTCATTTGACTCACTTTTCTGGTGAGTCATTAAACACTGCTTTTGAACTTTGGCCACCCACAGAGAAAAAAAGAAAAAGAAAAAAAAAGTTGCGGCCCCGCATGCCGTTGAGGCTCGCGTAGGGGGTGATGCGTCGTGAGCTTATGGGACACCCCCAGGCCAAATATTTCACATGGTTCATCATACATTCCATGGTGCATTGAATGATAATGACTGTCCGTTCACATTGGGAATAGTACAATGATGGGAACAAGTGTGGCCAGCCATATAAAGACCCGGCTGCGCAAGGAATGCTACGATCCGCTCGCATTAGGGTCAGATGATGCAGTTGCCCAACAGTGTGTGGCAGGTGTGCCGTTATTGCAACATCCATCCATCCATCCATCTTCTTGACCGCTTATTACTCACAAGGGTCGCGGGGAGTGCTGGCGCCAATCTCAGCTGGCTCTGGGCAGTAGGCGGAGGACACCCTGGACTGGTTGCCAGCCAATCGCAGGGCACACAGAGACGAACAACCAACCACACTCACAAGCACACCTAGGGACAATTCGGAGCGCCCAATTAACCTGCCATGCATGTCTTTGGAATGTGGGAGGAGACCGGAGTACCCGGAGAAGACCCACGCGAGCACAGGGAGAAAGTGCAAACTCCACCCAGGAAGGCCGGAGCCTGGACTCGAACCGGAGTCCTCAAAACTGGGAGGCGGACGTGCTAACCACTCGACTACCGTGCCGCCCTTATTGCAACATATTTGCAAATTTATTTGAAGGTCTGTGCACTTTTATTCGAAATGTATGCATCTTAATGTACCATATGTACATTAAGGATGTAACGATAACGGTGATATCGCGATATTAGAACTACCACAATATATTGTCATTCATCATGTCACGATATTAAAAGCAGCACATCTGTTAAAAGTAGGGCTGTCAAAGTTAAAGCGTTAATAGATTAATTAATCACAGAAAATGTCGCATTAATCACGTATTAATGCATAGTAATTGCACTATATTTTTTTTTTTTACCGCACTTGAGCCTTGAACGTAACCGCGGATGGTTACATTGAAGGCTGCACAGGTCAGTGATAAGGTCAATGCACGGCATTTCCTACGCCTGTTGTTCCAAAATGAGCGGGGTGACTCCAGTCGGTGGTAAATTTCGCTTTAAAAATCACCCCAACGGGACTTTAGATAAAACAAAAGTAATTTGCGTTTAATTAATAATTGCTGAATTGTACCCAATTGATATGATGCTGTTACGTTTTGAGCAATACACACATGCATGCAATTGCGTACATGCATTTAATCAATGTTTGCAAATGACATTCAGATACTAAAATGCATTAATGTCAAAATATTACGGTATTTTGTATTTATTTTGTATTTATTTTATATTACGCGAATACGCGATTAATCATAATTAAAAAGTATGATTAATCAGATTTAAAAAAATAATAATTGTTTGACAGCACTAGTTAAGTCGGGTTGATTCCATTTGTGCAGTTCGAGCACCCTCTGGTGGCTAGTTTTTTAGTGCAATTTATTTTTCACAACGCATGTTTTGGCCCTTCTATGTTTAAAATCTACGCTAATGGTCAGCTGAAGGGTGACAATATGCTTTACAATATTTTTTATTGCTGTAATGTTTTTTTTCCAATTTTGTGACCTTTTTTTTTTGTATTGCCAACCTCCCCACAATATCATGATAATTATCGTATCCTGACCTTCATATCGTGATATATATTGTATCGTGAGGTTTGGATATCGTTACATCCCTAATGTACATTATGTATGGTATTATGTGCATCTCTTAAATGCACTCACTCAATATCCTATTGAATCAGGTTTGTGCTAATGCACCATGTTTACACCATATGTAATGGTCTGTGCACCTCTCAGGTCCCACGTGTACACGACGGTGTCCAGCTGTTGTGGATGTAGTGATGCTGTGTGTGTGAGTGGATTAAGTGTCCTGTTGTTGCTACATTTCACACATTCCAGCCGACCCGTTGGGCTGGACAGCGCAGACAAACAAGCCGGAGGCCTCCTTAGCCGCCATCATCAACAACCAATCAGCACCCCCCCACCCCACAAATAGCATTTTGTCATGTGACTCAGATGCTGCACTCAACTGAAATGTCTTGCGTAGTTGTGACTGCACTGACCCCTGTTGGTCAAACTCCGTCACTACAACAACCGTCACTTTTTTTTCCTTTGATCCACTAACTACGTCAAAAAACTTGAATGTTATATATATATATTTTTTAGTGTAGACACTGACCCCTGCTGGCCAAATTCTGTAACTGCACAAACTCCCTTTTTTGAGCCACTACATCCAAAACATGAATGCTATATACAGTGCAAGGTTATTTTAGTTAACTAAAACTAACAAAAAAACAAAAACTAAAATTCAAGAAACAATTTCATTAACGAAATAAAATAAAAACGAAAATGCTTTTCATAAAAACGAAAACTAACTGAGACTACATTTTATGTTTACAAAACGAACTAAAACTAACTATAATTATAGCGAAAATGTCCTTCGTTTTTGTATTTGGTAATTAATTTAATGCATGAGCCTTTGGGGATGATTTTAAATATGATTTTAAGTAGATTTATTTTGATATTAACCAGAATAAGGACGTTTGAAATGTGTCACAAGAACAGAAGCGATGTCATCTAGCAGCAGCCAATAGAAAAGCACCTTCAGATGATGTTGTGCCCATTGTGTTTATTTAAATATTGCTCACAAGTAATACACTTAAAACAAACTAATACTAAAACTAAGCATTTATTAAATAACTAAAACTAACAGAACCACCATAAAAACTAATTAAAACAAACTAAATTTAAAAAACTAAACTCAAAACGAAATAAAAACTAACT
Organism: Festucalex cinctus; assembly: GCF_051991245.1. NCBI lineage: Eukaryota > Metazoa > Chordata > Actinopteri > Syngnathiformes > Syngnathidae > Festucalex > Festucalex cinctus. Next base: position 14,121,170 of record NC_135415.1, on the reverse strand, counting down.
AAAATGAAAAAAATTCACAACTGTTATCCCTGGTACAGTGTTCCCTCACATTTTGTTGGTGATACGTTCTAAAATTGAAATCAAATAATGAGGCAAAATAATAATGAAAGTAAGCCACCATTTTATGTAATAAACAGTCTGTTTTTCTGTCTCCATCAGGGCCGAGTGGAGGTGGAGGCGGGCAACGAGAACATGAAGTTTGAGACAGGACCCTTCTCCTTCTACGGCATCATGGCGCTCAGCGCTCCCATGCTGGGTGAGTAGTGCCAGACACAAACCTCCCCATCCCGACCCACCCCTCTCTTTCCCCATTTGTACCAGTTCCCTAGTAGGAATTCGTCCAAGTAACCACCCTGGAATTCGCTCATAAAATGGCTGCTTCAAATCCAATTGGTCAACTTCTTGCTCAGATTCGGGCAGAGGTCAAAATAGTTTTCATCCATCCTTTCAACATGTCTGTCCAATTAGTAAAGTTCAACTCATTTGCACAACATTTCCTTGTGTAGTAAAAGTAAAAGTAAAAGAGCAGAGCGTTTCTATTTATTGATTATTTAATTCCATTTTTATATTTATTTCCACATTTATGTTTGTATCAAATTTTTAGAATTGTTTATTTTGTATTCATTTTTACTTTTATTTATTTAATTATATTTTTTGGTGTTTTATTTCATCACATTTATATGACTTTTTTGCATTTAATTTTTAAATTATATTTTATATATATATATATATATATATATATATATATATATATATATATATATATATATATATATATATATATATATATATATATATATATATATATATATATATATGTTGTTGTTTTTTTCTTTGGCAGTTTTGTCCGTCCAATTAGTATACTTGAGCTAAAGACGCACTTAGGACCGCCCCCTCATTTGCGTAACATATCCTTGTGTATTTCACGCTGACAAACTGCAGCATAAAATAAATAAAAGAGCAGAGCATTTCTATTTATTGATTGATATTTAATTCTATTTTTGCATTCATTTCCACATTTGTTTGTATTTATTATTTTGAATTTTTTTTTAGTCATTTTTACTTTTATTTAATTATTTATATCTTTTGTTGTCTTATTTCTTACCATTTATATTACTTATTTTGTAATTTAATTTCTTAATTAATTTTTTTTCTATTCATTTTTATTTTAGCGTTTTTTTGTTGTATTTTTATTTTTTTATTTTATTTATTTTTTTTAATTTTTTTGCAGTTTTGGTCATCCATAGCAAAATTTATTAATGTTTTAGTCTGTTATTTACAGTAAATAAATTAACCAATTATTTAGTGAGATAAACAAAATATATATATAAAACACATTTTAGTAAAAAGACAGAATTAAGCAATAAAATACTTTATTTTAAACATTTTTTTTTTTTTTTTTAATTGATTTGATGTTTGGCTAGGCCCTTCAGTGTTACTCGCTTTAACTTTATTGAATGCCCTCTCCGCCCCTTCTCTCTCTCTCTCTCTCTGTCTATATTTTCTCTTGCTCCCTCATCATCCCTTCCTGCAGGGTCTCCAGGTTTCAAAGTATGAAACATTCTTCCATATCCTAACCCCTCACAATATGCTCACAGACCCTCAGAGGAGACCAAGTCCACTTTCATATATATATATATATTTTGCATGTGCTCACTCACCTTGTTTGTCTGTTGATGTAATGGCATCCCACCTTTTGCCCCCCCCCCCCCCCCCCCCCCCCCACACCTCGGTCATCCTTTGTACTTTCTCCTCTTAGCGGCCGCCCCCCGTCCCCGCCACCTCTCCTTTAAGAGGTTTTCTCTGTTCGCTCGGTTGCCAGGTAACCTTCGGCATGTCGGGGTCTCTTTAACACCGAGGAGGGGAGGGGGGAACTTATGATAATATGGTCCTTACATAATAATAGACTGGCTCTTGATTGGGCTAGACGTATATCCTAGAAAGTACTTGATAACTAGTCAAAGTAGCATTAGCAGCTAATGTAGCAGTCGTCATTGTTTACTCGCTGCTTCTTCTTGTCTAACATGTCTAACAAGATGCAAATCAATGTCCTATGTTTACAAAAAAAAAGGTTGGTAGAAAATGGCGATAAGAGTTCTATTAAGCTGATGGCAATAGGAAGGAAAACAGGAAGTAGAAACTTAAGAGAATAAACTCTACATTGGTGAAGAAAGTTTGGTTAAACCCTGCATTTAAAAAAATGGTAGTTATTGGCGGCTAGCTTTTGTCGCTAACGTAGCAGTCTGTGTTTACTCACCATTCCTTCCTGACAAAACAGCAAATAGACAACAACTAAAATAAAACCAACATTGCTGGGCAAAGTTTCAGCAAAGCCTTCATTTAAAAAAATTTAAATGGTCGCTAGGTGGTGGCTCGCACCAGGAGCTAACAAAAGAGCGAATTTAAAGTCTTTTGTTTACAAGAAGTCGCTCGATACACTAAAACAGGAAGTGGATACCGATAGAAATGTAACCAACAGATTAATGACCAACATTTCAGTAAAGCTTTGTATAGTTGGCCGCTCCTATCAAGCGAGCAGCGTTGGAATAAATACAAGCAATAGAAACATACCAAAATAAAACCACATTAACAAACAAACAATGAGGATATGCTACTTTTTTAAAAATGGTACCCAAAAGTCCTGTCAAGTTAATAGTAATGGAAGAAATCAAAGTCCAAAAAGCTTTTTGATAACAAACACAAGTAACAGGAACCTAAAAACTATAAAACTTACTTTGCTGAACAAAGTTACAATGTCACCCCTGTGTTGGCTAACAAAGTAGTTTACATCTTCAAATTCCAAACATCAGTACTTTACGTCACACAAAAAACCTCAATATTTATTTATTTATTTATTTATTTATTTTGTTGTTTTTATTTTTTTGCCCCTATGATTCTAGTTTGTAGTATATTATAATAGAAAGAGTATTCAATGACGCATCATTTAACCCACTAACTCACTCAATATTCACTTGATGAGTACTTAACATCCAGTAGGAAGCTTTTCGTGATGATTATCCCTTTCCGGGACAGTGATCACTACAGTGGACAGCTGTTCAAAATTGCTTTCTCCTATATGAAAGAATAAAAAAAAATAATAATAATAAAAATTAAAAAAAAAATCCTGATGTAGGTTATCATAATTCGTGCTTAAATGTTACAAATAGTGCAAATAATTTTGAAAACAAAAAAGGAAATTTAAATGATACATTATAGTCATTTTTATTCAAATATTACTTTATGTAAATGTCAAGAATTTTGGGGGGATATGTGATGCAAAATGTATAATTTTGATTTTTTTTTTTATGAGATTTTGTGTTAACATTTAAATTCAAACCTTTTTTTATTTGTTTATATATTCATTGTAATACTTATTAATATTTAATTGAAATATTAAGCAGGGTAAGATGACTTTTTTTAAATTTCAAATTGTGTTGATATAATCATCCAAAATATGTAATATTAAATGTGTAATTTAGTTATTTGAATAACAAATATTTACGGTAATTATATTTATATATTTTATCATTTTATTGTGATTTTCAATTGAAGCAGTACAAGATTAAAACAAATGTAATTATGATTGACCTATTTGCAGATTTTTTTTTCAACATTATTTTTAAAATACTTTATTTTATTATTATTTTGGGGGAGGATGTTGAAACAAGCTTATTCAAGAATTTTGAGAGTATAAAAAAAAAGTTTCTTATAATGGACCTCAGGTTTTTCATGGGTTTTGCTATTCATGGGCCGCCCCAGTCCTAAAAAGTAATACAAAATACATTTTTTTTTTTTATTTTTTTTTTTATTGAATGAATTTAAAATAATTCAGACTAAATCCTTTGACAGCGTTTTTTCCTTTTCCTTTAAGTTCCCTGCTGGATGTAAGAAGGTCAACATATTAAGTCATAAAGAGCTAAGTGCTAACACCACTAACTCACAAATGCTAACAGTCCAGCCTTTGTTTAGTTTATCTTATGTTAACTTAGCTTTCCATAGCATAGCTTCACTGCTCATAAAGAGCCAAACTCCAACATGCTAACGTTGAAGTTGCCGTGTGTAGGTAAAACGGTGTCCTATGACTCACTGAGGCCTCCTGCTGGACGACTCACGCTGACTGGTAATAGCTTGTGTGAGCCCGTTTGTGCATGACACACTTTTCATGTGATCCAGTGGGTGGTTAGTCATGAAAATGTGTGTGACTGTGCGTGCTTGTTTGAGGTGAGGTGGAAAATAAGGAAAGGAATTTTTTTGGAGGCCTCCAGGCCATTGTTATAAAATAATTAAAAGGCGAATAAACGGATGATTGTTTGTGACTAATTGTGTAATTTAAACGTCTGCTGGAAAGTTTTCCTTTTGGCTTCATGTTCGCATCGAAAATAATGCATGGAGCTATAAAATGTTTGAATTGTGAACAAGACTTTTAGACAACATAACCGCAGTGTGAACTGTGTTGCTCAAACTGTGTCATGTGGTTGACTAATCGTCAAAAGTACATTGTTAAATTAATTATTTAGTTTTTAGTTTTCTGTGTGTCTCTGACAATTTTTCATTTATTTTTTTTTATTTTTTTTTTGTTATATTTGTGTATTCATGTGTGATTAAAAAAATAATAATAAGTTTAGTTTATATGAGGAAATATAAATATATTTTTAGATGATAGTTTCATCCATCTGACTTTTATAAATTGATATAAAAACAAATTGAATCACCATTAAGTGGGGAAAAAAAATGGATGTATAATCAATAGAAAATCGTTAAAAAGCCTAATAAATAACACTAAAAATAATTGCAAGTCAGTTGAAATCTTAACCCTTTTGTTAACATTAAATAAAAAAAATAAAAAAAGTTTCCAATGGAACGTGTGTCGACGTGTGCGTCAGTAAACCGGTGTTGAGTCGCATGAGCCCAGTTTGGCATCGTTTGAATCACAAATGGCCTTTTTGTGTCTTGCACTTCTTGACTTTTGTGTCATGCGTCACACGCTTTGTGCACTTTCTTGTCCGTGTGTCAGAAGAGGGGGGGGTCTCGAGTCATCACCTGACCTTAGGCAGGGCTTGTTTTAGAATTTCTGACTTGCTTGACTTGAAATCTTAACTCAAGATTAAGTTTAAACCCCAACTCGAAGGTCTTACATGATGAAGTGTTGTTTGAAACCATAATCTTGGCTTCAAACCTGTATTCTACGCCCCTAACTCAGACTCCAAAATCCTAATTTGAAATCCAGAACAGTGGCTTGACGCCTAAACTGTTGTTTGAAACCCTGGCCTTGGCTTCAATCCCCAATTTAACCTTAAGCCAGGCGTGTAAACCTTACTTGAAATGTTGTTTCAAACCGTAGCCTGAATTTGAAACCTTGGCTTGAAAGCATAATCTTTTCTTCAAAGCTTAATTTACATCCCTAAACTTCAAACCTGAACCTTTTCTTTAAATCCCACTTTGAAACCCTAACCAGGACTTGAACATTAACTTAAAACCTTTGCTTGAAATCCATCCATCCATTTTCTTGACCGCTTATTCCTCACAAGGGTCGTGGGGGGTGCTGGCGCCTATCTCAGCTGGCTCTTGGCAGTAGGCGGGGGACACCCTGGACTGGTTGCCAGCCAATCGCAGGGCACACAGAGACGAACAACCATCCACACTCACAAGCACACCTGGGGACAATTTGGAGCACCCAATTAACCTGCTATGCGTTCCTTTCGAATGTGGGAGGAGACCGGAGTGCCCGTAGAAGCTCTGGCTTAAAATCACAACTTTTTAAAATATTTTTAATATTCTAGTTTATTTATTTATTATTAATTGTTGTTCATTTTCTTTCTGTTGATTTAATTTTACTACTAGTAGTACCAAGACTTGCATGGTTTGGTTTGCACTGGCAGGTAACCTCAGGGGGAAAGGGGATTTTTTTTTCTCTCTTTAATATAAATTCAGTACATTTTATAACGGACATCAATTATATGTGATGCATAAGCATTGACTTCTTACCTAGGGGTGTCAGGCGATTAACATTTTTAATCGTAATTAATTGCATGACTTAAATAGTTAACTCGCGATTAATCGCAAATTTTATATCTGTTCTAAATATACAATAAATTAGTTTTCATACCCTTGTCAACATAAAAGTGGAAAAAAGTTAAACTGATAGAAATATGGCTGCATCTTTTAGTTATTGATACAGAATGTCATAATAATTCATAAAATTGAGTTAAAATGAAAAAAAAAAAAAACAAACGTACTGTAAAAACCAAGTGTGATATTGATTTGTGTTGGTCATTTTCTGCCACTAGATGGTATAATTGCATTTTAAGATGGTGACAGATCATATTAAGAGCGATCTAATCTTTAACATGAAGTAACTTGTGAAATTCTGCACATTTTTAAAAGTGTAAAATGCAACTTGAACCCAATGTCCACAAATATATGCATTATTATTACATTTATTGCTGCTAAATTTTGACGTTGACGTGTATGCCTGTGTTGTGACTGGAATTCCCCCAGTACAGGCTTTCCAAGTAACGTAGAAATATGTTCGATTTTAAATGTTTTAAGTGACCCAAAGACATAGTTCTGTGTTTTTTTTTATGCTACAGCATACAGAGGGCTTTAATGCAGCCTCTCAACTACAGAGAATGGGTGAAGCAATTGTAGTAGTTACAAAAACGGTCAACAGGTCGCAGCAGAGTATAAGAGATCAACCAGGGCCATGTTGAAAACAAGCTAGTTCCCCACAATTCTAAGCTATATTCTAATGCTAATTGCCGCAAAACGTAAACAGATAGAAAAACATTTTTTTTTCCCCTAATCAAAGAAGAGGGTCATCTTTCTTTTGGTAGGTTCCATGTTTTTATAGCAATAGAACACAATATTTGGGCCTCGCAAAGTCAGTCAAAATCCAGTAAAACAGCCGGGGAGCGAAGGGTGAAAATTCTGTGAAAATGGCTGCGAGTGAAGTCAAATGAATGCACTAATTTTGACACCCCTATTTTTTACTTACCGGTATTATTTTTTTTTTCTCTCTTTTTAGACAAACTTAGACTTAGACTTGACTTTATTGATCCCTTTGGGATGGCTCCCTCTGGGAAATTTACATTTCCAGCAGCAATAAGACCAGATAATAAAATAAAAAATAATTCAATCAATAAATAATGTTATTACACCAGAGATAGAATTAATAATAATAAATAAAATAAAAATTCAATCAATAAATAAGGTTATTACACTGAGATTGAATTAAATAAATAAATACATTTTCTGGCCACAATAACTTGTGACTTGCTTGAAACTTGATGGTTCAACCATCAGACTTGTCTCACAAGCTGAATTCATTTGTCATCAGGGCACCTCTGTCCTCATTTCGTGCGTGCAGTATCTGTGTTTAACGCGTTCCTGACCTGTGCATTGGCAGAGTTCCGCTCACCGTCGCACCTCAGCGGCCTGAACCGCACGTCGTCGCTGAGCGGCACCGAGCGCGCCGACTCGCTGTCGGTGAGCGGCAGCAACACCCAGCTCAACAGTCAGCTCAGCAGCCAGCTTAACTTCAACACCATCTACACGCCCGATTTCTACGTGCGGGCCCTCACTGACCTGCAGTTCGTCAAGGTGGTCATTCAAACCTCACAGAATTTCAAAATAAAGTCCAAACGATAACGAAACCTCGCAAACTCTTCTCACCCGGGTCCAGATCACACGCTCGCAGTACCAGAACGGCCTGATGGCGTCGCGTCTGGACAGCACGCCGCAGTCGCCCGAGAGCGTCCGCCAGTCGCCCACCGGTCCCGGCGGAATCGACGCCTCCGACGTCACCCTGGCCGAGCTGGACTCGGCGGGCCCCACAGAGAACGGGCCCGACGAGACCACCCTGCTGCTCCTCAACCAGCAGAACTCGCCGCACGACGCCAACCACCGTGGGCAGCTGGACAACAGTATCTAACGCCGCCTCCGTCTTTTTTTTTTTTTTTTTTTCCCTGCACGCTTGCACGCCGCCGCTGCCGCCGCCGAAGAGACTCAGGGAGACTCACACCGCCACCGCCCCCCCAAAAAAAACAAAAAAACACATTTATTCCATAGAGAGAGTCAATGTTTGAGTGGTGGACGCATGACTGCGTGTCACCATGGCGACAATCAGTGCGATTTATGAATGTAGCGTTTCAGTGGTTTGGTGCGTGTGTGTCACAGGAACCAAAAAATAGGGAAATTTTGCTTTAAGAGAACTTAATTTATTTTGTACCGAGAAGGATTGGGGCCACACTGGCAAAAAAAAAAAAAAAAAAGAAAAAAACTTGGAAAACGGAGCTTAGTTGCCATTAAAAAGGAAAATCCACACGTAATTGACGGTAAATGCTTGTAGATGCCACAAAATGGCGACAAAGTGCTACTTTTCTATTAGACAGGAAATAAATGTGCAGATATCAGTATCACGGCCAAAAAAAGTGATAAGGAAAATTTGTATTGCGAGTATAAAATGGGAGTATTACGCTTAAAAAGTCTTACGGTTGTTATTTTACTGGAAATAAAGTCACACAATTTTACAGATATCCATATAAAAAATATATATTTTACGGAACGTGCAAAAAGTTATTGTGGGACACATAGAAAATTTGACTGTAAAGAGAATAAAGTTGCATTTTTTTTTTTTTTTTTTATTCATTTTTTTAATGTGGAAGAAAATTAAGTAGGAATACTGTGCAAAAAATAATAATAAATACCAAAAATAATTTGCATATTACTCGTAATACAACTTTTACAAGAGAAAAAAACTCATTTGAAACATTTGTAATGCTTTGAGGATATAGTTGAGAAAAAAAAAATACATACAAATTTTATTTTTTTTATACAATTTTCTTCTCGTAAAATTCTGACTTTTTTTGTCACCAAAATATCGCTTTATTCTTGCAATATTTCAACTTTATATTAGAGCTTAATTCCCAATATATTACAACTCGGTTATTGTAAAATTACATTTTCTCATTGTGTAAAATTCTGTCAATTTTTAATGAATTAAAACTTTTTTTCCCTTCTGTCTTTTTCCTTGAAAAAAATAGTTTGTCATCAAATAATTGATCACAATGTTCAGACACTATTCTTGTAAAATTACATTGTTCGGATAACATTTCAACCTTTTCTGTCACAATGTTAAAATTCTTTATAAACTATAGTCTTTGTTTAAAAAAAAATAAAAAATAAAAAATCATACTGTATTCTCATAAAATGATTTTTTTTGTCACATTATATCCCTTAATTTATTTTTTTTATTTTATTTTTTTTAAGGATGTGTTGGCTCAACATAACTCGTCCTGGTTTTTTTTTTTTTTTTTTTTTTTTTTTAACTCCAAATTTCCCAGTGTGGCCTTAATCGTCTGATGTACTTTTGAAACAGTTCTGTGTATATTTTGTTTTGACGTGTAACGGGGAAAAGTGGGATGTATTTTGTTTGTTTTGCCTTGATGATTGTTGTTGTTGTTGTTGTTGTTTTTGTTTGTTTTTTGCGCTTTTGTGTTGGGTTTAATCATCTGTGGGGAAAACGTGTAGCACCGTTTTTAGCATGACACACTCCCACGTTGTTTATTTGACTGTAAATTACCACGTGAGCCTCTTAAAGGAACACACACACACACACACTTGTTTTTTTATGCAGCATTTGTGGTTGTTTTTTCGTTAGTTTTCAACTGTAATTTGTAAAAATGATACTAATCTGAATAATAGCTTTCCTCGTTGAGACACTGATGGCAGAAGAAGGCCTGCTGCTGTACTTTATATATATATATATTTTTTTTTTCACAGGTGACCATAACATGGTTTTGTATGCTCGCAGGGCATTGTGAGAGTTTACTGTGAAAGTTTTTTGTTGTTGTTTTTAAACGCGACAGCATGTGACTAATGGTACTTTCAATTCCGGAAGCTTGGGGAGGGAAACATAGAGGGAATTCTATTGGTTCCAAAATAGAAGGAAAATGGCTGGAAATTTGTGGAATAAAGTCGTGATATTACAATAACGACAAGGAAGAAAACTTCAACCATGCCAAGGGTAGTTATATTTTGTTTTGATTCCTTTTTCTTTTTTTCCCCATCATTTTGTTGCTTTAATTTTAGAAATTAATTCTGGTAATATTCTGACATAACTTTTATTTAAAAAAAATAAATATATATATATATATATATATATAGAATTAAAACTTTTGGTGTTATATTACAAACTATAAAAATTATATTTTATTATTTTTATATTTTTTATTTTCTTAAATTGCAATTGTGAATTTAAAAAAAATATTAATTCATGTAAAATTACCAATTTTATTTATGTAAAGATAAAAAATTTTATATATATAAAATTGCAAATTGTACTTATCAAATTACCAATTTTATTCTCCTGAAATTACAAATTTAATTCTCTAAAAATGAGAAATTCAGTTTTCATAAAACGTTTGCAATATTACGACTTTATTCTCACAAAGTCTGTTCAGTTTTGGTGAGGATCTGCACAAAAGTGTGCAAATACGTATTTTGGGGGGGAAGCCTTCCAAAATAATAATAATAATTGTACCGCCTGCCTGTTGCGGACTGCTTGTGTTCATTGTCTTCAGTGGTTCTTTTTGTTTAGAGTATATGCCAAAGATTTTGGCGAGTTGCCCCAACTGCCCCCCAACATCCCCACGTGGGATTCTTGTGGAAAAATGTTACCATTGCTACAAACATCCCAATTAATGTATGACCTTAAATATTACCTCCTCAAATGTCACTTAAGACCGTTTTTGGGCTTCGGGGGAGCATTTGCAGACGGCCCGCCATACAATTCCAAACACGAGACTCTTTATGTATAGTTTAAAAAAACAAAACATACACACACACAAAACTACGTTTTGTTTTGGTTGCATCACAATTTTATCTTACTTTTTTTTTTTCATTTTTGTTCCTTATTTGTTTTGGGAATATAAAATTATAGCTTTTTTTTGTGTTTATTCATGGATGCACTTTAATAAGGAAAGCAGTATTTCCCCAGCCACCAAAAAAGATGCCAACAAAAAAAATATATATATTTTTTATGTCACAATAAGGACTGTTGAAAAATGAAACTGCTTTCAGCGATACTGGTCATTTTGTTGCCTTCAGCCTCTCGGGAACTCTGATTTTTTTTAATTTTGTTGGGGACGCATGCATGCAATCGATTATTCAATCAAACTGGGCTTTAAGTTTAATTCAGCGTGCCTGTCAATCACTTCACTTTGTTTATTTTTGTACCTCAAAACACTGTTCATGATCGCTGTTGTGTGTGTGCGCGCGTCGTTTTCCCACACTGACCTGGGAGCGAGCGATGGAGGGAATGAACTGAAAAAGAAAAACAAAAAATCGGTTCCCGCCGCTGACTTAAAGACAAATCCCAAATGACAAAAAAAGGTTGTAAATAGTGTTTTATAATTTCCGTTCTAATGAGTTTTCATGATGAATGTTGTTCTTAATAAACCTGAGATCTATTTCTCTACGTGAAATGACCTTTTGTTTATTGTGCAGCTTGCAGCAAATCGTTTTGGGGTTGTTTTTTCGTTAGCATATGGTTAGCATATTTTATTCTGTGTATTTAATCATTGTTTGTATTGAATCACCACTAAAATAGGGCAAGTTGTGAGGCACAATTGGTGATGTCGTCTTCCTGAACGGATCTTTTTAATCCCACGGCGTGTGCGTGGGTTTGAACAAACTATAAACCTCTTTCATCATCACCATTGTATTATTTACAGCAAGACCGGTTTGACCAAAAAAAAAAAATTCCCAACTCTTGTAACGGCCAAGGATTTGCACTGAATCGAAAAAGGGGAGAGAAAAAAAAAAAAAAAAAGCAAATAGTCCTTTCACTTCCTCGTCCTGGCGCCGCCCCCGCGTGGACGTGCTCTTGCTGCAACACGTCTGACTGACGCAGAACGCCAAAGTTGCTCTTGTCAACTTTCATGGCTGAAAGGAAGTTAGCTTATTCCTTCACTTATTATTCATGCAAAAATACTTTTTTATAAAAAAAAAAAAATCTCAAATTGTTCTAAGTTTTCCTTTCCATTTAGCTTAACGCTAACAAAAAAAAGGCAAAATGACATGCACATGCTAACGGTTAACGTGGATAGTTGTATTTAAAAAAAATATTTTAAGTAGTGCTGTCAAAGTTAAAGTGTTAACTAATTAATGATTCATAATAAAAGTATCACATTAATCTCATATTAATGCAGATTAATCATACTATTAATTTTGACCGCAGATGATCCATTTAGCTGACAGCAGCTGGCTACAATAAAGCTAGCACAGGTTGTGTTTGAACAATAAACATAACTACATGCATTAAAGTAAAGCATTTAATAAATGTTTGCGTATAACAATCTGAATATTTGTTCATGTCAAACTATTGGGATCGATTTTTTTTCTTCCTTTTTTTTTCTTCCTTTTAAATTATGCAAGTAATTAACTGATTAACTGAGAAAAAGAGGGGGATGACCGTAAGCAGTAGGGGTGTGAATTGCCAAGTACCTGACAATTAGATCCTTATCACGATTTATAGGTCACGATTTGATTCGATACCGATTAAAAAAAATTTTTTTTACTCAAATTTAGAAAATACTAAGTAAACGTGTACATGTACACTGTAAGGTTTGTATGAACGAACATGTATTTATTTATCTGACACTTTAGGCTTATAACTGTGAGCCACTGTATTTAAAAGGTTGCAATCTGTTTCATGTTTGAACAGCATTGAAATACAATATTAAGGCTTAATGTTTCATTAATATAACTTTCTTCCATGATTAAAATGCCCCAAGTAAGACATTGCGTTGAATATTTCCATAAAAAAATTGATGTTTAAATATCGATTCGTATAATATTGAATCGATACGAGAATTGTGCGCTGTAATATCACGATATATTGCTGAATCGGTTTTATTTTAACACCCCTAGTAAGCAGTGTATCAAAAAATGTTGAAGACGTCCTCATAACATTAAATATATTTGCTCTTGTTGATTTAAAAAGCCATTTTAATTAAGCAATTAATCGCAATTAATCAATATTCTAAGATGTGATTCATCTGATTAAAAAATTTAATCATTTGAAAGCTTGAATGTAATGATAATAATAATTTTCATATATATATATATATATATATATATATATATATATATATATATATATATATATATTTAATTTAATTTATACATTTGCTGTCATTGGCTGGCAACCAGTTTAGGGTGTGCCCCGCCTACTGCCCGAAGCCAACTGGAATAGGCTCCAGCAACCCACGCGACCCTTGTGAGGAATAAGCGGTTAAGAAAATGGATGCATGGAAAATATGAAATTTACTCCTGGTGCTTTTTAATCACAAAATATTAGTGCTGTCAAAGTTGAAGCTTTAACTAGAGTTAACTTTCGAGTTAAATCATTATTATTATTGTTATTATTATTATTATTATTATTATTTCTTTGCTTAAGATTATAACTTTTAGTCAAATATACGAGCTGACTGTAGGTCTATTATTTTTATTAAGTTATTATACTGGTTTTTAAAAATTTAAAAATATGATTTTGTTGTCAAAGATATAAACTTAATTCACATTTTGTTAGATTTTTTATTTTATTTTTTTATTTTATTTTTTTTTAAGTATTTCTTTTTTCAGTATGACCCTCGTACTCCGTTGCCTCTTGTGTAAGGTATCGTAAAACCACGAGGGTTCTTGCATAACCAATCCCGGAGGTCACATCCAAGGTATGAGCAGAAAAAAAGGTGAAATATGTCTGGAGGGAAAGAATGTGCAGCGTCACTGCATCTTATGGCGAAATCATAAACACGGCCGCGCTTGAGCAACACAAAACAATCGGAATTTTACTTGCATCAAAACAACCTCAACTCTCACGATGAGGAAGTGTGAGAAAACCGTCTGAAAACTCCTCATTATTTTAATCACTAACAGGAACAAAGGTGGTCTAATTTAAAAAAAAAAAAATTTAAGTCACATTTTTCAAGTGAAAAGGTGAGAAAAAAATTGTGTTTTTTTTTGTGTGTTTTTTTTAAAGGCAGAAGTCATAAACTTATGAGGGTTAAATAGTATTTTTAAATCAATTAGAAACTTTTCCGGGAAGGAAAAAAATTTACTATACAATAATAATTTTGTACTTATTTCTTCAAGGAACAAAGTCAGTCTTATAAATGATATAGTCATAATTTTGTTCAAGGGAAACAAACTTGTAAAAAAATAAAAAATAAATAAATTATGACGTTTAAGTCAAATTTTCAGTTAAATAAGAAAAATATAGTTAAAAAAACAACAAATAAATTATATATGCTATAGATATTTTTAAAGTCATGTTTTTCAAGGGAAAAAGTCAGCAAAAAGTTTGTGGGGTTTTTTAATGGCATGAGTCATAAAGTTATGAGTGTTAAATAATATATTAAATCAATTAGAAACTCCAACTTTTCCGGAACAAAAAATAAATAAAAATCTACTAATACAATAATTTTGTACTCTTCTGATGAAAAAAGTGCAAATATTATGAGAGTCTTATTTCTTCATGGAACAAAATCAGTCATATAATGATAAAGTTATAATTTTGTTCAAATGAAACAAACCTGTAAAACAAACAAACAAACAAAACTTGTGATAAGTCAAATTTTCGGTTAAATAAAAAAAAATAAATAATAAAAATAAATAAATAAATAAATAAATATATTATATTGTATATTATGCTGTCCATTGTACATACTGTATCTTAGGGGTGAAATGAAAATTGATTTTGTCTTTGACTTAACCAGTTACATTTTAAAATGTACCGTTCTTAAATCGTATCGGAGCCCACGTAGCGACATACAAACCAAAACGTCTTTTTGATAGATGCACACCAAATTGTAAATTTAATTAACTTCAATATTTTGAACGGTATTTTGTTTTTGTTTTAATATTTATCTTACTGTCATTTTCCCTTCCTGACATTCACTCTCTGATTGAAGATTAAAAATGAGATTTCGTAACCTCTGCCCTCAGTTTACATCCTCTCAGGTTTCACCATCCCACACATTTACCTTGACATTACAGTTTTGCGTCACAGCGGTGTGACATCATCATCATCATAATTATTATCATGGACCGTCCCACTTCCTGCATGGGGAAATTCCTGAACTTGTGCTTAAAGGTGCATAAAAGCACTCAGGTCTCGACACGCAAGCGCAATCACAGCGACAACACAGCTGAGCACTTCTAACTAGAAACGACTACTACTACTACAAACCAAAACAAGGTAGGTACAGCACTTTTATTTATTTGCACAGTGGAAAGCGGAAAACGAAGTATACTGTATTGTACTGTACTATTCTAACGTGTATCTAATAACATGTGACATCTCCAAGAAAAAAGATGGCCACCGAGACGACGAGATGCCCGCTGAGCCCCCAGTTGCCGACCGGATTGGGCCTGGAAGTCTCCCGGCACCCGCTGACCATGAGGCAGGTGGTCAACCTGGTGGTCGCCATGGAGAGGTTAAAGGGCAGCCGCACCGAGACGGCCCTCAGGAGCAAATTCAGCGGGGAACGCTTCCTCAACATCATGATGGACGACCTCATCGAAGGTAACGTCTCACATTGAGTGCCAAAGTTCTGCTAGCTTGATGCTAACACACGATGCAAAATACCATAGGTGGGCTAATTAGCATTGACGTGGCAGTAGTTTGTTAAAAGGGAAATCAAGTCAAAACTTTTCTTTGTAACTAGACTAAGTGCAATTTCTGGAGAAATTCCGTGGGAATGCTGAATGCTAAGATTTGAATGCATGTGGAATGCATATGAAGTTAATTGAGAGATCAATTATGAAATTCTAACCTCCTGGTTGGACAATGCGCTTTACCAACTGTGCTACCGAGCAGTATCAGACACCTGGTAATGATGATAAGTTATATGTATGGAAGTGGGTGTGGAAAATGATACTTAGAAAAAGTTCAACATCTGTCCCATTGAAAATGAATGGGGAAAAGTTGATATTAAAAGTGATATTGTGCTAATACTGTAAGTAATGTGGAATCAGACGATATATACCCCGGGAGGCATGAATTTTTAAAGCCAGTTGAAATTTGAACAATGTAAATTGGAAGTATTATGTGGGAGTTGTTACATGGCAAAAGAAGTGTGGAGAATAAAAATCACAATAACAATAATGAGTTGTGCCCCCACAAGTCTTAACTCAACTCAGCTCAACTCAACTCAACTTTATTTATAAAGCGCTTTAAGAAAAGGCATTGCTGTATACAAAGTGGTGTACATAAACATAAATATCGGTTGTGCAGTATATAATAAGGTAAAAAAAACCAAAAAAAAAACCTGTTTTTATCCAACTCAGGGGGCGGCCATTTTGCCTTGCTGTCGACTCAGTACAAGGCAAAATGGCTGCCCCACTGAGATAGATGGACACCAGTGGATTTTTCTGCTTAATTCATGTTCCACAAGTGCAATATTAATCACAATTTCATATTTAGGCTCAATTGTCAAGAAATGTTTTTGACTCTACTTCCCCAGATCATATTGCTTAAAGTATGTGTGAAAAACCAAAAAAAATGTTGCTTAAAAAAAATGCTTTAAAAATTGCTATAAAAAAATAACTTTTTTTTAATGTTTTACTTTTCATAAATTGTATTTTTATTAGGGGTGTCAAAATCAGTGCATTAATTTGGAGTTAATTTTAATGGCACTATTTTATTTATTTTATTTTTTTAACGTGATTAATGACCGCCACTTACTTGGAAAGTCTGTACTGGGGGAATTCCAGTCGCAATGCAGCAGACACATCCACGTCAAAATTTAGCAGCAATAAATGTAATAATAATGCATATATATTTGTGGAGACTGAGGTCAAGCTGTATTTTACCATTTTAAAAATGTGCAGAATTTCACAAATTACTTCATGTTAAAGATTAGATAATATGAAAAGAAAAATTACAAATGCAATTATGCCACCTAGTGGCAGAAAAATGACCTCAACACAAATCAATATCACACTTGTTTTTTTTCGTTGTTTTTTTTTTTTTTACAGTGTAGTACACCTTTTTAATTTTAACTAAATTTTATGAATTATTATTATTACTGTGTCAATGACTAAAAGATGCAGCCATATTTGTATTAGTTTAACATGTTTTTCCACCTTTACGTTAACAAGAATAGGAAAATTTCGAAAAAAATATTTTGTTTATTGTACATTTAAAACAGAAAATTTAGAACAAAATTTGCGATTAATTGTGAGTTAACTATTGAAGTCATGCGATTAATTACCATTAAAAATTTTAATAGCCTACTTTTTATTTATTATTATTTTTAATACATTATATGAGTTATTAGCCTATAGTTAACAAAACTTAACAAAATAAATAAAAGAAAAAAAATGTTTTTGTTAATGGCATGCAATAAAAGTGATTTTTTTTTTTTTTTAAACGTGAAAATTAACTGCATCCAATTAACTGCAGCTTTTGTAATGAAACAAACTAAAACTTGCTATAATGACAGTGAAAATGAAGAAGGAAAGTCATTTTTTTTAATGTATATTCCAATGGATGTGCAACATATTAACAAAAAAAATACTAAAGCTAACACATATACTTGTTCTAAAAACAAATTAAACCTAACAAGACAAGAAGAAAAAAAAACTACAATTAAGTCAAACTTGTTTGCAAGACAAACGTGTTTCCCAGGCTGACAGTTACGCGTGTTTTGGTTTCAGTGATCAACCTGCCGGAGGGTCGAGCCCCGAGGAATCAGTTCACCCGGACGGGCCAGTACGAGGTCAGCGTGAGCGACAGCCAGAAGAAAAGTCTGGTGCTGCTCAGCGACAGCATGGAGCTGCACGCCGTCACGCTGCAAGGAGGAAACGGTCATCGCAAAGGTGATTATGATGCACAATTTTAACGTTATTTATCCAGGTAGACAGTAGAGTAAAACAAAGCAAAATAAAAACAACTAAAATGCAAATGAATACCTAATGTGTGATCAAACTGTAGCACGTGATGTAGTTACATATTTACATAATGAGCCTTTTAAGTTTTTCCCCGTTATAGAGTTTAATATATGTTACAGGCTTTAAAGAACTGGATTACCGGTAATTAATTAATAATAATTAATAAATAAATTTTAAATTTAAAGGCATACTTGATTCATTGAGCCATTTTCAGCAGTAAAACAAAATGTATATTTTGTCCAGAATGAATTTGGTAACTTTTATTATTTTTCATGTACAATTGATACCTTTAAAAATTTATTTTGCAACTTGCTGTCGACTGAAGATGACATCACCTGTGCTGAGGAAATAAGTAACGACCAATCACGGTGCACCTGTTTCCTGGGTTTGGTCAGCAAAACTGAGCCATGATTGGTCGTTAGCACAGGTGATGTCATCTTCAGTCGACAGCAAGTAGAGGTGGGAATCTTGGGGCACCTCATGATTCGATTGCGATTACGATTCAGAGGCGACGATTCGATTATAAAACGATTATTGATTTCCCCCCAGGCAGCAGAAAAAAAAAAATGTATTTTGGCGCTTTTAATGTTTCGTACATTAGTTACAAAAATAGTACAAAAGTCCTCTCAGGCCTAAATAAACTACTATTTCAGTATCAAGTTAACAGTTCAAAACAGTAAATAAAATACTCAAGTCCTCATTCTGTAACAACAGCTTTTAAGTATATTCAGTCTTCAACAGAATAAAACATAGAATTGAGCAAAAATATATTATTTTTATCCACTCAAAAGTGCACTGAGGTATAAATGAAAGACAATGTGAACTACTACTTCAATACAAATGCCTTAAAAAAAAGTGCTTTCCTGCTTTTTAAGTTGTGTAAAGATGAACATGTAAACATTCAAGTTTCTCAGAGGTACAAAAAAACAACAACCCTCAAGTGCTTTTCTGCTTTTTAACTTGTGTAAACATGAACGTGTAAACATTAATGGGATCGTTCGGCTTTTTTTAACATGAATCTCAATTTGATCCTCACCTCCCGTGTGTGCGATCAGCGCTGACTTCGGCGTTGGACGAGAGGAAAATAGTCCAGCAAGCTGGCTGGGGTCTCGGAAATAAAGCGTTTTTCTTCTAAAAACTATTTGTTTTCAAAAGCGTGATACATTTGCACCACAATACTCTTTTCTGAATAAAGTCAGACGCCATTACCGCCAGCCACTACTTTTCTGTTCGTTCGTTCGTATCACTGCGCGGCGCCCTGTAGAACGCTAACCGACGCACTGCAGCCAGCTAGCTGATACTTCCGCCTGAAGTTGTTTGCCTTTTCGGAGCAGGTCTGATGTCATGAAGAGGTGGGTTGGTCAGCTCAGCCATGCTTGTTGTTGTTTTGAATCTCGAGGCGTGAGTTGTGGATGTGTACTCTCGGTCCGTCCCAAAAAGCGTCCCGAAGACCGCGCGCGCTACTGCGTTTCAGTTCCGCGTACTTTTCGCTCGTTTCGCTTCCCTTGGCATATTTATATAATCGGAATTTGGACATTTGTGAATCGTTCTCGATTGTTGCACGGCCGAATCGTGAATAATCTAAGAATCGGAAATTTTGCACACCTCTAACAGCAAGTGTGGCAAAATTGTTTTTTAATGGTATTAATTGTTCATGAAACGTAACGAAGTTATCACATTAATTACAGGCAAAATATTATCTTCATATTGTTGAAAATGGCTCAATTAGTCAAGTATCCCTTTAAATATAATATCTAACTAAGCAATTGGTCTTTTTCTTTGACTTTTTTTTATTTTAACATTTTAAAAAATCTAATTATAAAGGTAATTTTATTTTTCATGTAGCCTATTAATTATTCCTTTTTTTAATTTGTAATTTTTTAATTTTTATTTTATTCATTTTTTAAAATTACTTATTGATTTTTTTTTTTTGATGCTAGTAATTTTATAGTATAAAAAAAAGGATTACAAATAGTGTATGTAAGCAAACCACATAACTTTGTCTTGCCAAATTCTGTTAGCTTAATGTTAACAAACAACATAAAAGGCGCCAGATATTTGGACACAGAGAGTGCAGCAACACACGTGGAGAGACAATATAACAATACTCACTGGTGTATATTCTTTATCCCCCTGCAAAGAAACAAACAATCAGCATCACTAATATGTTCTGTAATGCGTTGCAGTGCACTTCAATATGTCCACCTACGTGCACCCGTCCCCCGCCGCGGAAGCCCAACCGGTGGCCCTGGGCATCAAGGGCACCAACCTGTACCTGTCGTGCCACCAGGAGGCCGACAAGCCCACCTTGCACCTGGAGGAGGTGCTGGACAGGCAGACCCTGGCGGGCGTGGCCTCGGACGGCAACCTGACGCGCTTCCTCTTCTACAAGAGCGACTCGGGCGTCAGCCTCAGCACGCTGGCGTCGGCGCGCTTCCCCAGCTGGTTCATCAGCACGGCCGAGGAGAACGACATGCCCATGGAGATGTGCCAGCGCTCCGCCAACCGATACGTCACCTTCCACGTGCAGAGGCAAAACTAGATTTGAAAAAAAACAAACAAAACAAAACTGGAACAACAGCGTCAATCAACAGACGTTCAAAAATCATTTTGGGGCTAGTTGCTCATATTTATGTATCTATGTACGTATTTATCACATGTATTTATTTATTTATTTATTTATTTAGCGATCTATTTAAAATTCTTATTTATGTTATCACAATTGTTTTTGCGGTGTAATAAAGTGTGACAGTGAGGATCTTGTGTTTAATCTTTTTTCCTCTCCTTAAAATACAACTCCAAAAACGTGTTGAACAATCCCTGTTCAAAAGAAAATAAATGTCTTGTACATTTGACACAACTCAGAGAAGAGTGGAGACAAACCTGCATCAACTTTTTCAATTAATTTCCATTTGTTGTTCACTATAAATTGTATTCATTAAATAATATACTTTTTTTTTTTTTTACAGTAGTATTCCAATGAAAGTCTACGAAAATATTTATTTTATTTTATTTTTATTTTTTTTTGGGGGGGGGATTCCCCTTAAATAAATTTATAATTTATAAACTACCTTTTATTTACTACGTATTTTACATAAGTTATTTTAGTAAGATATTAAATGGAATATATTTATTTCCTCTCGTCAATACCGCCCAAAAATGGCGGGCATGTGGATGCGTCGTTTGCTGTCAAAAGACCACAGAAGAAGACAAAGGCGGAAGTGGGTTTCAGTAACCGCGAGAGTAAAACTACATTTTATTTGCTACATGTCATTTTACACGGGTTATTATAGTTGGATATCAAATTGAATTTATTTATTTATTTTCCTCTCGTCAATACCGCCCCAAGATGGCGGCCGTGTAGACGCGTCATTTGCTGAAAAAAAAAGACCACAGAAGAAGACAAAGGCGGAAGTGGGTGTCGCTAAACCGCGAGGCGAAGCTAGTGAAATCTCCATGAAAAGCAAAACATGAAAATGCCAAAAAATGATGTCTTTCGGTCACGTGAGGAGAACGAGCGACAAAGAGAAACATCTTCCTCCTCTCAAATATTCCAAGGTTCGTTCACGCGTCGTTTCCTGGCATATTTTACAAAACGCACAGAAAAACGCGTGTAGCCTACATGTTTCTCATCATTTGACCCTTCCGTTAAATATAATATAGCCAAGAAAATAGTTCATATTATATCTAATGTAGACGTAAACATTAGATTTAATATTATCTGTTGTCATCGTAATTTGCAAGATATATTGAAAATTATCCAAAAAAATATAAGATGTATTTTAACGATCGCATGTGCCTAATACGTTAAATATGAGTTTGAATGTGATTGGTCAATTCTGCTAAATTGTACTTGTCAAAATAATGTGAAATGCTGCAATACTTTTACTTTGTTATATTTACTTACATTGTGCTCTCTGTTTTTCTATTTATTCATCTATCATTTCTTGCTCGCTCTTTCTGCTTTGGTTTGTCACAGAGACTTGAAAGTTCATCACACCATCACATAAGGTAAACTCACAATGGAATTAGCTTGTCTCAGTCAAAACTTGCTCATGTCCTGCAGACGTCAAGCGGGAGCTTCTGGAGCCCCCCCACATTAAAGAAGAAGAAGAGGAGAATCCACAGCCTTGCCACGTTAAAGAGGAAGATGAGGATCCAGAGTCCCAGCGCGTTAAAAAGGAGGAGCCAGAACGTGTTAAAGAGGAAGACGAGGGTCCTCAACCACTCGACATTAAAGAGGAAGAGAAGGAGTCTGACATCAGCAAGATGCCACCGACTGGCATCTCTATGGAGAGCGACGACGAAGATGAGTGTTCACATCTTCATCATGGTGGTGGACCCCCGCCGCACAACCTCTTAGCTCCACTGTCAGACAGTGAGGACGCGGAAGAAGCTTTGAGGAGCGACCGTGAAAGCCGTGACAAGCTGTCAAAAAGCTTTGAAAAGGAGCCAACTCTTGAGACATCACAAACGCATAAAAAACTTTTTACCTGCTCAGCTTGTGGTAAAAAATTTGCCAAAAAGCAACATATGATGACACACATGAGAACGCACACAGGAGAGAAACCTTTTACTTGCTCAACTTGCGGTAAAACCTTCTCTCAAAAGCCACATCTGGAATCCCACATGCGAACGCACACAGGGGAGAAACCCTTCACTTGCTCCTTTTGCGGCAAAACATTCTCGCAAAAAGAGAATATGGAATCGCACATGAGAATACACACGGGAGAAAAGCCTTATAGTTGCTCCACTTGTGGTAAAACCTTCTCGCAAAAGCAGTATTTGGTGTCGCACATGAGGACGCACACGGGAGAAAAACCCTACCCTTGCCCATTTTGCAGCAAAACATTCTCTCGTAAGGAACATGTGAAATCGCACCTGAAAATGCACACGGGAGAAAAACCCTTCAGTTGCTCACTGTGCGCTAAAACGTTCTCTCACAAGTCAAATCTGGTGGCGCACATGAGACGACACACGGGGGAGAAACCGTTGAGTTGCTCCGTTTGTCATCAAAACTTCTCCCAAAAAGAACAGATGGAAAAGCACATGAGGTCGCACACTGTAGTGAAACCTTTTAGTTGCCCTGAGTGTGGCGAACGCTACACACTGAGGGCCAATTTGACTGCACACATGCAAACACACAACGTATAACTACTTACTACTTACTTCAATTTGGATTTTGGCCTCTTTTGTTTTACCTATATTGTCATTTTGAGCCAAAGCAAGATTATCAGCTGTTTTTTTTTTTTTAAGGATGTACTGATTGGACTCTGGCATTATCTGTGACTCAATATTATGGTTAATTTTACATTCAAAATCATTGTTTTTCACTTTGAAGTCGAGCAGTACATTGAATCCATAAAATATGATATATCTATAAACTTTTTTTTTTAACTCTTCACCCCTGGTGTATATTTATTTATTTATTTATTTATTTATTTATTTATTTATTTATTTATTTATTTATTTATTTAAGAAGAACTGGTATTGTTATAAAAATGAAACAAATGTCAAATTAGAAAAAAAGTTGAATATAAACAAACAACTGCAGTTTTCAAACAACAGATAGTTGGCCTGTTTTGTTTGTTTGTTTGTTTGTTTTTGTGGGCGAGTAACATCACATTTCTCACAAATGATCAATGGAAGGAATGGTACAAATCTAATAGGTGAAGTGTCAATATATTCTGACAATGCATTCTGGACAAAAAACAAAACAAAACAATTAAGCAAATGGGTGAAAAAGAGAGAGAAATAAAACTAACAGACTGTTGACTCAGTGTGCAGAAGTCACTCACATTCTTGTAGTAATATGACTTCATCAGTAAAAATTCCTTTTTCTCTCAAGTAATTTTTTTTTTGTAAGAGATTACATACTAGTAATAGTTTTGCCTAGACTTTTTTTTCTTGAAAAATAATATTTTCGCATTAAATATTTACGCAGAATGCTGCCGTACACTATTATGCTCATTCTGTTACAACCATAAATTCAATACCGCCACAAGGCGGCGGCCGTACGTCATGGATGCGTAAGTAGCTGTCAAACCACCACCGAAGAAGAAAAAGGCGGAAGTTGTTGGCACCACAGTCAGTAAGGCTAAAGGATGTTTGTTTGTTTGTTGTTCAACTGCGAAGTGTATAGTTTGTGACAAAGTGTGCCTTAATTGTTTGTAATTTGAATGAATAATAAAAAAATAAATTAAAAAAAAGTAAGGCTAAAGGAACGAACTCACTCCAACACCAAACTTCAGTATGCCCCAAAATGAACTTTGTCGAACAAGCGAGGATATCGAGCAGCAACAGGCAAAAGTTTTCTCATCTCAAACTCTCCAAGGTACGTTCACGCGTCTTCTACGTACTTGCTCATTTATCACATTTTCGCTCGATAATAATAGTGCAAACAAATGTTTGTGTACTAAACATGAAAAGTGGTCGTGTTCTTAGCAAATAGTCGCGTGTTGTGTTGATTGGCAAAGCGAATTTTTCACTTAATGGCCGTCATTGGGTGAGTCACAGTTGTTTTCGTTGTTGCGTCATTGCCGATAAATATGGATTTGATAAGAATTATCCATTCACATGTATATTTAAAAAAAAATCACTCAGTCTCTCGTTGTCGTTAACTTTGGAACCGTGTTAATGTTTTATCCTGATTTTGTAACTAGCCAATAGAAATACTACTCATCCGTCACGTGACTGGGATTGCTTTCTTAAGTAATAATAACAGTAACGTGTAAAATAATAATTTACATATGTGCAGTGAATCCTCACTATTCCACGGGTTGGTAAATGGCAAGCTTTTGCTAACACTAGACTCCCTACTATGTTTCTATTTGCTTATATTAACAGTTTAATTACTAAGAATAAAATCCCGAAACACTTTTATCATTCCAAACATTACCACTAAAAAGAAATGCCTTCGAGGTTGTTCGATTTTGAAATAAAAATATCAAATTCAACAATGACATAATGAATTGTGTCTGGTTCCTGTTCCAAAACTATGCAATGAACTATGTTGTCAACTATTTTTAAAATTCCCTATGCATTGATGATGGCGTGAGGAAAAAGTGAATGATTCCAATCACGGCCACAGTTTTGGTTAGAGGTCAACTAGATGGTGTGGTTTGTGTCGCCTGTGTCCCGCAGATCACACGCGAAAATACACGGGAGAGAAAAACCATTCGCTTGCGCAACATGCGGTAAAAACTTCTCTCAAAAGCCGTATCTGATCTCACACATGAAAACACAACACAGGAGAAAAAACTTTCAGTTGCTCATTGTGTGGCAAAAGATTCTCTCACAATTCACACGTGGCGTCGCACATGAGAAAGCACACTGGAGAGAAACCGTTTCAGTGCTCATTGTGCGGTAAACAGTTCGCTCACAAGTCGCACGAGGTGAAAGACATGAGAACGCACCCTGGGAAAAACCTTTTTGGTGCTCAGTTTGTGGTAAAACGTTCTCTCGGTGGATTACATGAGCTCACACATGAGAGTGCACACAGGCGAGAAACCTTATGGTTGCTCGCTGTGTAACAAAACTTTCTCTCTTAAATCACCCTTGGTAACTCACATGAGAATACACACTGGAGAAAAACCCTACGGCTGCTCAATCTGTGGTGAAAGTTATGCTCAACAGTTTGAGCAGTTTGACTGTACACATGCGGACACACAAGAAGGGGAAGTAAATATTTTACTTTCGAAATATTTGCTGGCTTCCTCAGCAGAAGGTGTTGCTTTCACTGAATTGTTTACATTTGACATTGTCGTTTTCTATGTTTTTTCTTGACTGTAAAGATGATTTAGATTCTCTTTGCTGCTCTTCTTCTTGAGTCATTGAGCTGAAGTACACTAGCTAGTTGCTGAGCTAGCTTTTGACAGACCACGTATGTTTCTCAAGGTCAAGGACAAAGAAAGTTGTCAAAATGGAATGTACAGGTTTATTGTATCTTCTTACTGAAACAGCATTTATTGTTCTATTTGTCAGGGTCACTATACATTGCTGGCTAAGAGGGATGAAAAATATATATTTATAAGTAAAAATATTTGAAATAATAATTATGTGGTTGTGGTACACATCCACGTCCGCCTCCCAGTAGTGAGGACTCGGGTTCAAGCCAATGTTTTTTTTTTTTGGTTTGTTTGTTTTTCCCCTAGCTCGATGTTCGCAGACCCCAAAGCGTGTGTACAACCAGAATTCTTGAGTTAAGAAAATGTTAAGAAAATCGCTACTGTGCTGTCCTGGCTCAAAGCTTAAAAAAAAAGATCGTCAGACTCTGAGGTGGATTTGCAGGCTGACAGCACGGATGTAAAAAATAAATAAATAAATAACATGCCAAACAAGAAGTGAAGCCGGCGGTAAGCTTATTTTTTTGTCCTGTACGACAAACGAAAATATCAGTGTGTGGGGTACGGTTGTACCAATAAGTATATAAAATAAGTGTGGAAGAAACTCGAAATGCAGATTTCCTCAGTAATAATGTGAATATAAATTTCTTTATAAATCTCTTTCTTAAGATATTTTTCCAACTGCTACTCCAAGCAAGTCTGCATCATCATGTTGTCAGAACCATTAACAATGAAATGAAAGCAAAGCACACTGTGAAATGTAAACCTAACTTCTGCAAGTCACCATTCACGATACTGAGATGATATACAGTACTCTGAATGGTTGATGCAAGCAATGAAGTTGCTAGGCTCTCATTATCCCATACAGGGATCCTGGCGTAAAACACTCACTGATAAGTGTTGTAAAAAAATAACAGAATTTGTTAGTAGCAACCTAATTACTGAGCATGAGTGGCCAGAATATTACACGTGGCTGATACTGATGAAAACACAGGACAATATAATATTCTCCTGTAAATTACAACTTATTGGCAAATTTGTGGGCATGTGATTGTGTCATTTCACTCACCACTGTGCTGGTTATATTAATTAATGTCAGTCCTGAATATTTCCCTTTTAAGTTTATACCTACACAGTGGTATTAAATAATATTTAATATTACAATTTACAATAAAAATACCCCCCAAAAAATTATTTTTCTGCTCGCGCCCTTATATATATATATATATATATATATATATATATATATATATATATATATATATATATATATATATATATATATATATATATATATATATATATATATATATATAAAATGTTTTGCTATTCACGGTCGGTGTTTCCATGAGTCACCACCATGTGACGATTTCGCAACCTCACGACCTCCCAGTACAAAAATGCGCTCCAGTGCACTTTTTCCTCCGACTTCCCGCCTTCTATCAACGCAACAGAAGCAGCCAACCTCGGACTCTTTCACCAAAAGGGAGCCGCTAAACGAATACTTTAAAAAAGAAACATCTTACATGTAGATAAAACGGAACCAAAAATCGTGGTAGGTTAAATGAACAAGTTAAACGTTAGAAGTTGAATCTGTAGGCTGAAAAACGCTTTTCTGTCTTGGTTTAACTAACGACCCCCTCAACAACATGCGAATGGTACGGCCCATGAGTCATTGTCACATGACAAACCCGGTCGTGTGATTGTATGGCGCAATCGTCAGGACCTATTAATTCAATAGTTATTTCTTTTGCTCATTGTCTCTCTACAGTCCTCGATAAACGCCAAGATGATGTGCGGAGGACTCGCAGATGTGATAAATGCCGACGACGAGATTCAGAAAATCTGCGACCAAGTGAGTTACGAATGTTTGCACATTTGTTGTTTTCTTTGGAAGTAAACATTGGGTTGGACATTAAAAAAAAAAAAAACTAACTAAACCAAACCTGACAAATAACTTTAAGGTGAAGCCTGATGCGGAGAAAAAAACTGGGAAGACTTACAATGTCTTCACCGCCAAGAATTACAAATCACAGGTTGTGGCTGGGACCAACTACTTCATCAAGGTAAGCGCAACATAAACAGTCACGTGATTCCGGTTTGTTTTGTCATAATTTTTATTGTCAAAAATAATAATATAGTACTTAACCACGACAGAGAAACGTCTTCTACCTGGTTATTTCTTTTTGTGTGCCCTGAATTATTGCTTTGCTTCATTTATTGTAATCTTGTAAAGGTCTGTAATAGACGTCACGTTAGTTCAATTTCTGACTTATCACTGCCAAACGTTGGAATTATTCTACTTTTGTTGCAGGTGCACGTGGGAGAAGACGACCACGTCCACATTCGCGTCCACAAAAGTCTGCCCTACGCTGGGTCGGTGGTGAAGTTTGCCGACATCCAAGAATCCAAGACACACGCCGACGCCATTGAGTATTTCTGAGAAAAGACTCCACGTTTGTCTACACAGCAACGAGTGCATTGCAATGAAATATTAAATAATAATGTGCTTTGTACTCGAGTTCATTTTATTGAAAGACGTGATTGATGTTCTGGTGATTTTGATTTGGTGACATGCACCCATGACCACACACAGAGTGGTCACCTCATTGATTTTCAAATGTGTATTAGTTTATACATGGTGAAATTTGATGTAATGCTTGTCTTATTGTCATCTGGAGAAGTTCAACCCAAGTTGACGGAGGTTTTTTCTATATTGTACACAAATCAGAGTCACTCTTTCTTAACAATGAGTGACACAAATCTAATCCAAAACTGAGTTAAGACCTATGTTCAGTGAACCACGGGTAACATAAACAAATGGAGTTAAATATGGTGCAAAAGTAACTTGTTAAAAATAAATAAATGTACCTTTAGAAAAAAAGTATACATTTGTATCTGTAAAAGGCATGATTTGTACCTGTAAAATAAAACATTTGTACGTAAAAAAAGAAAAAAAAAGTGTACCTGTAAAAAAAAAAAATTTATTCGTTGTGTACTAAAAGAAAATGTGGGTGAAAAACAAACATTTTTACGTAAAAAAATTGTGTAAATATAATTTGTACGTACAAAAAAATTGTACCTGTAGAAAAAAGTATAAATTTGTATCTGTAAAAGGTATGATTTGTACCTGTAAAATAAAAAAATTGTACATAGAAAAAAAAATTGTACGTAAAAAAAAAAAAAAGTGTACCTCTAAAAAAAATTTTTACCGGTTATGTGTACTAAAAAAAAAATTGGGTGGAAAAAAAAAAACATTTTTACGTAAAAAAAAAATTTTGTACGTAAAAAAATTGTACCTGCAGAAAAAAAAGGTATAAATTTGTACCTGTAAAATAAAAACAAATGTACATAAAAAAAATTTGTACGTAAAAAAAGTATACCTGTAAAAAATGTTTTTACCCATTATGTGTACTAAAAAAAAATTGTGCATGAAAAAAAATAATTGTGTATGTATTAAAAAAAAAAATTGTACCTGTAGAAAGAAGTGTAAATTTGTATCTGTAAAAATCAGGATTTGTACCTGTAGAAATGACAACTTGGAGTCTAAGTCGCCACTAGGAGTCACAAGTTTTTTTTTTTTTTTCTGCTGCTGTCCCCCCCGCTAGGGGGAGAGATTTGTCTCAAAAATATTCACACAAATATTTTCGTGATTTTCAGGTTTTTCTGATCCACAAACATATTCGTGATTTTCCCGTGTTTTTTTTTACATTCACAAACATTTTCTTGATTTTCACGTTTTTCAGATGCACAAATTATAACCACGATTTTCACATCTTTTTAAATTTTGTCTGTGCATTTTCTATGACTTTTGCTTACAAGTTGTCGAAAGTTTTTTTTCTTTTTTTTTATTGAACAACGTGCACACGCAACAATGCACGTTAGTGCACGTTAAAACAATATTAATTATGCAACAACAAGGCAACTTAATAACAGCATACTATTAGAGGTACATGGCGGACAAAGAAAAAATATTAGAGAAAAAAAACCTTCCATCCCTATTTTAACACATTCATTGCCAGACCAGAAAAAAAATGCATCATTTGACGTCTTTTTCCATCAATGTCAGTGAATGAGTTAAACATGGTAAAAATCAATGAAGCAATTAGAAATTGTTGATATAATGTACAGCAGGGGTGTCCAAACTTTTTCCTCTGAGGGCCACATACAGAAAAATAGAAAGCTGCAAGGGCCACTTTGATTTTTTTTTTTAAGTTATTTATTAACACATTCATTGCCAGACCAGAAAAAAATGCATCATTTGACGTCTTTTTCCGTCAATGGCAGTGAATGAGTTAACCAGGTTAGAGGTCTGCAAATACATTAAACTCTGAATATGCACTTAGCAAAGCTTTTGCACCTTTCATTTTCATCATCTTTAGTGATACATTTGCATCACGTTACTCTTCTGAAAAAAGTAAGACGCCATTACCGCCAGGCACTACTTTTCTGTTCGTTCGTATCACTGCGCGTCGCCCTGTAGACAGCTAATCGACGCACTGCAGACAGCTGATCCTTCCGCCTTCGAAAAGACAAACAGCTTGTTGATTAGTGCGCGTCTATCAGCTGCGTGCGGGGCGCCGCACGGTGATACGAACGAACAGAAAAGTAGTGCCCAGCGGTAATGCCGTCTGACTTTTTTCAGAAAAAGAAAAATAGTATTGTGATGCAAATGTATCACTCTTTCGAACACAAATATTTTTTAGAAGAAAAACGCTTTTATTTCCGCCAGCTTGCTGGACTATTTTCCTCTCGTCCAACACCGGACCAGAACTCGTGTCACAGAACGTTGTCAGGGGAGTCAGTGCTGATCGCACACACTGGAGGTGCCGAAAAAAGCCGAACTATCCCTTTCAAGATTTGACGTGATTGTTAGATCTTTCAAAAAAACAAAAAAAAAAGGGGCTTCACCTTTCTCCATTTGGAGCAATGAATGAAATATTTTGCCAAAAGTTGTAAGTTGTTCCGCATCATTCCACATATCTTCCAAAATGAGACCAAACACTATATCGTTCTCAGTAAAAGAAACAAGAAAGAGCAAGCTTCGTTGATATCCAGTCTTGAAAGTCTTTGCCAAATGTTGTTGTATTGAATGAACAATAAGTGGGACGGGGAATATTTTCACTCCTTATAAGGAGACTCGGAGACAATCGTTATACGTACATTGTGATTGTTGCTAAGCAGAAGTCCAGACGTGATCAATTTTCCTGGTTCAAACACTGACGTATACGTCAGTGTTTGAATTTGAGTTGACGTCACTCACGTCAACTCAAATTTAAACACTGACGTACAAAGCCTGAGGGGCTCGCCGCACGGCAGGCGACAAGTGACATCATTTCTCAAGTTCGAAATCTGACAGCAGTTTGGTTAAGTTCTTGACTGACTCCTCCACGACCCCTGGAGAGACGATTAGTTGAAATTAGAATTGTTGGAATTGTGGCATCCTGAAATCATGACTTCCGCTGCTCTGGAACAGAATCTCCGCAACTCGGCCCGCCTCATCGACCGATACCTGCAAGATGACCGCAGCTTCCCAGACTTGTTGGAGCAACTCGGCGTGCTCTCTCATAGTAAGTTCACGCGATGAGCACCTGGGCAAAGGAGTAGAAAGTATTATCTTTCAAATTTGGGAGTAAAGTAAATCTACGAAAAAATTTAAATATTCTCTATTAAAGTACAGATGCATGCAAATTTGTCACTACTGTAAAAAGGATTGCAATCAGTGATGAAGTTTTTTTTTAGACAATTATGGCGTATTAAGTCTGCATTCCAACAGCCTTCAGGCTTAAGCAAGTAAAAGAAAGAAAATTAAAAAAAAAGTGCTCAAGCGCCTCACAGTGGCACAGGCGCAACATTACACGTCAACTGAGGACATAATGCATAAACAATCTCAACAGATTTTTATTGTGAAAACTATTTATTTTCAATTGACAGACATCAATTTCGATTTTGATGAACTTAAAATATGTCCAAAGGACCCAAAATAAAGTACTTTTTTTCCTTCCAATTAAATTCTGTGTCTTCATGCCCTCAAGCTCTCGGTAATAGTTTCAAATGGACTTGCGCATGCGCATTGAAAACAACAGCACATCAGCGTCACCATATATGCCACGGAAGAGGCGGGACTGTTTTTGCACATCAGTTCATCAATCTTATGCTCCTATTCGGCTAATTTTATTTGCATAAAGCAAGAGTTTCCAAATCCCTGCCTAAGTTTCATATATTTCTGGTGGAATTTAATTTATATATTAATTCCTTAACGGTTTTATTTGCATAAAACAAGAGTTTCCAAATCCTTGCCTAAGTTTCATATATTTCTGGATGGTTACCGCAGCATTTCAGTGACATTTACTTAATTTATGAAGTAATTGTGCCTGGTCAATTCATTCAGACGTACTTGAAAATATTACTTGGATTTACTCACAATTCATGCTTTCTTTTAATCAATGTCAGGACTTTCTAATCTCAATATCTTTGAGTGCAAAAATGTTTCACCAATTATATTAAGAAACATGCAGTATTAGTTTTTTGGGTGAAGTCACAGAGTGACACCGAATGAATGCATAACAAGTTCTGAAGAGAAGTCAAGGGAAAAAGTTTGTCATCTCTAAACGACATGTTCACCATTTAACTCATTTACTGCCAGTCCAATAAAAATTTAACTTTGACGTCTTTACCCGTCAATGGCAGTGAATGAGTTAATATTTAAGGAATGTGTCTCAATACAAAATGTTGTTTTTGTGACCAATGTTAACGTCTGTACATTTAGATTTACCGTCCCTTTCTGGAAGATCCGTAATGGACTATCCTCTCCAAGGCCCAAGATTTCTCGGCAAGCTCAACTTTCCAGAACTCAGCGAGGGGCACAGAGTCCCGCTGCCACCGAAGGTGGTTGAGCAATTCAGCCGTATCCTTCTGATTGATAATGGAAGGTTAATGAAGAAGACTGGATTTATATTTAAGTTACATATTTTTTTATTTATGCTCTCAAGTGGAAGGTTTAGGATGTGTCCGCGCAGTGTAAATAATAAATAGATATCCTAAAAATCACTAAATGTGGTGTAAATATGCTATTTCACATGTCTGAAACATTTAATAACATTATGCTACATTGAGCTGTTATATACACATAAATGAAGACGTCCATGTTTTCCCTTAACATAATACGCAGATATGCAGTTCGACAGCATGGTGGGAGTTTTTCCCGAGATTTCTCGAGCGTGGCTCACGATTGCCAATGTCATTTTCATGTGGAATTATGAGAACGGGTGAGTACAATTGCGTCAGTCAGTGACTGAAAGGCGCAACCGATATGTGATTTTATTTGTGCTAATATCCCTCAAAGTGGAGACGTGACCTCCTTTGGCAGCCTCGCCGAAACCATTCTGGCAGTCGGGCTGGTGAAACCAAAACAAGGTATGTGTGCACTGCACAGTACGCTTGTCTGTATCTTTGTGCGCCTTTTCAACAAGGTGTTTCATTTTTTGTTTTTATTTTCCCAGGAATTTTGCCACCTGACATACGATACCTCCTTGTGTTGGCAACGCCCGTAGATGTGTCCATCCTGGGAGTGAAATTCCCAAAGGGCCAAGCTGGTGAGTTTGGAATGTTGTGAGTTCCTTTATCGGAAGGAAAATCTTCATTGTAGGTTAACAGAATCATGTGTATATTTGGGGTGGAAATTTTCAGTAACCTCACCTTTCAAGCATGTAATAGTTTTCACATTTTTAGGTTTCCCAGGTGTCTTTGATAAACAGACAAAGGATAAAGAATTTCAACAAGTTCTCACACTCAGTTTTAGGGTCTGTCTCTGGCAAATGCAAAGTATGACAATTTGAAAAAGTTACCGCTGCAAAAGTATGGATTTAATCATGTCAAATTAGACCCTTATCTTTTCTTTTTTTTTTTGGATAAAATTCAGACTTTAATAATCATGTAAATAACATTGGGATTTGGGATTTTTCTAAAATTATATCCTTTTAAAAATATGGAATTAGATTTTATTTATTTTTTTCCTTCTGCAGTTATGACATTAATTCTTGCAAAATTTGGTATTTTTTGCTTTGAAAAATTAATATTTTAATCATGGAAAATTGGGATTTTTTTCTTGTTTTATTGCAATTATAATTTTTAATCGTTTAAAATTATTTTATTTTTTCTTATAAATTAAAATTTAAGTAAAATTATTTGGGGGGTTTTCTTACAAAAACTATAAATTTTTACATGATTAAAAATGTCATGTAAAAATTACTACTTTGTGTAGAATTGGCTTTTTTTTTTCTGACCTTTACTTATTTTCCACTTCATATCACATCATTCCCAAAAAATTATTCAAATAATGTTCACGTGAAACTATAACTTCATTAGGAAATTTCTTTTCTCTTAAAAAAAAGTTTAGAGACATATTTTCAGAAATGAGCAATAAACCAAAGCTTGTGTAACATTTCACTTGATGACTAGCAGACACTCCACACAACAATTTGTATAGCAGTTTCAAAAAATGTAATTTTTCCATAACATAAGCACACTTTTTTTTTTTCATCCCAGCTTGCATGTGTCTTGTGTTTCAGGGCTGAACGACATCATGTCGGGCGGCATGCAGCTGCTGCCGTACCCCCTCTACTCCATCCCCACAGACAAGGTCCACATCCTCTCGGTGACCTCCACCGACCTGGGTCGCATCTTCATGGCGGGCAAGGACGGTTGCCTGTACGAGATCACCTACCAGTCAGAGACGAGTTGTCTGGATCAGCGCTGCAGGCTGACAAACCACTCCAAGAGATCCTTCTCCTTCCTCGCCAACTTTGTGCGGCACTTGTCTTTCTCTGGCGACGGTGAGCACATGAGAAGCCCACAGAGGAAATAAGTTGATGTTTATTCATCACCGTTTTTCCCGCTTTGCAGGCCCAATTGTGCAGATTGCAGTGGACAATTCCCGCAACACGCTCTACACACGCTCAGAGAAAGGAGTCTTACAGGTAAGTATGGTGTATATCAATGGTTCTCAAATAGGGGTACGTGTACAGTACACCTGGGGGGGTGGGTACGTGAGATTTTAAAATATATTTAAAAAGTATATGTAATTCAGAATAATATGAGTTCATAAAATCGATCTTATACTCAATATGCTTTTCATTTTTAGTCATCTCCCCCATACCAGTATGGTTCAACCCAACTTGCCATATGGCACCTGCCAATCACCTGCCAATCACTTGAAAACCTTGTTTAAAATTCAGTCAATTATTTCTTTTTTGACCACAGTTTTATACCAAAAGACGATATATGTTACGATCTGTCTCTGGACTGCAGATGAACAATAGTAATAGTCTTTTGGCTAATTCTGGCATATTTACTGAAATGTTTTTGAATATGATACAAATAAAAAGCTGAAAATAGTAGTTGATAAAAATGTATTTATTTATGTATTTTAGAGTGCACCGCATTTGACTGGCAACCAGTTCAGGTTGTACCCCGCCTACTGCCCAAAAGCCAGCTGAGATAGGCTCCAGCACCCTTGTGAGGAATAAGCGGTCAAGAAAATTGATAGATTTTTTTTTAGATTTATCTTTTTATTTCCAAATAGTTCAAGAAACCACATACCGTAAAGCTGCTTATGCATTTTTTTCTAACGGCCACCAGGGGGCACTCGAGCAGAAAAGGTAAGAGTGAGACAGGTGGAACATATGTGTGTCGAGGAAGACGTTTAATGTAACTTGGCGCTTTGTGAATGAATAAAATGCACATGAACAGACCCTCATCATGGAAAATACAGGAAGTCTCAGCGACTTTTACCGGTATGCTATTTTTAACCCGCCCTGTTAGTGCTGTGTTACTAGCGTATTGCTGCTGTGTTACTGCCGCGTCACAAGCACTGTTTGGAAAGAAAAGCCAACGTATGTTATTAAACATTTGAAAACTCTTTTTTTGTCTACAGTGTTCCCTCGTTTTCCGCTGGGGTTAGGTTCCAAAAAATAACCGCAATAAATGAAATCCGCGAAGTAGTTAGCTTTATGTTTTACAACTCGTATAAATGTTTTAAGGCTCTAAAATCCCCGACCGCACAATTTATACACTTTTCTCATTGAGGCATTTACATGTTCTCACATTTCTCTCTTGTTCAAACATTGACAATGTTCAGACCTTCATAAATTTTATAAAATGGGTATATTACTGTAAAAAAATATGCAAAATTGCACTTAAAAAAAAATCCGCAATACAGCGAGACCGCGAAAAGTGAACCGCGTTATAGCGAGGGAAGACTGTACCGTCTTTTTTTGCAAATATCTCATGTTACAATGTGGGCACATGCGACTTATGTCAGTGCGGCTTACGTAAAAAATGCTTTTTCCTTAGAATCTTTATAATCAGGTGCACTCTATAGTCCGGAAATTACTGTAAATACAAATAGAGGTCCAAGGTTGAACACACTAAACAATGACGGCACAACACGGCTTTGAGGTCCAATCCCAACCGCCCAAAATTTGAAATGCTTTGCACTGGTTTGGGGGTAATTGGCTTCAAAAATATTTCCTATGGAGTACCTCACTGAAAAAAGGTTGAAAACCACTGATGTATATATAACCCAAAGACTTTATGGGACATGCATTTTTTTTCTCAATTTAATACAGTTCCCAGATTTTCAACACATGATCGCTGATATAAAACACGCTTATTTCCGTCTGTCAGGTGTATGACTTAGGTGCTGATGGACAGTCTATGAGCCGCGTGGCCTCCATGTCTCAAAATGACATTGCTTCAGCTGCCGCAGGGATACTCTGGTATCTCTACATTGAAGTTCTTAAGTCCACCTTTTATCCTTTTGTTTGAAACACAAGAAATCTGATGCTAGTTTGTAAACATGCAGCACAAAGGATCGTTCTGTCTTGAAGCCCATCGTCCACATCTCTGTGATAAGCAGATCGGAGTCATCCAACTGCCACCTGCTTGCTGTGACAAATGCAGGTAAAGAGGGGGAAAAAAACACCTAATCTTATGTGTGCAGGTTTGTTACACAGGAGTGTTCCTGGTATTTAAAAAATAATAATAAAAAATTCCCACAGGTGTGCGCCTGTACTTCTGCACGACGCCTTTTGCGCTTCCTGACAATAGTCAAGCGCCTCCCCGACCCTCCATGCTCTCTTTGATTCACGTCCGTCTACCGCCGGACTTCTCAGCGTTGTCTACGCTGCAGAAACCCGCCAAGGTCCACAAGGTGCTGCACAGTAAAGGTAAACCCTGAACATATACTGGCATTTCTTGATTGAGAATTTTTGATCATTTTGGATACCACCCCCCCAGGCATTTTGCTGATGGCAGCTTATGAGACACATGAGAGCGACCTTCTGTGGTGCATCAACCATGACTCTTTCCCATTCAAGAAGCCCTTGATGGAGACTCAGGTGGGACCAGCTAAGCAGTTCTACCCCCGCAAACTTAAATCTTATAATGTAATCCTTCGCTGACACGGGTGGGAAGAAAAAAAAGTGTGAATTTGCAAATGTCGAACTGTGAATTAACGGGGTTCCAATGCATTTTTACTTTTTTTTTTTTTTGTTTGACAATAAAAAGCAAGCTGCAGGTCACATATGGCGCCTCTACCTTGTTTAACATATATAATGATGTTTTTTTTTTCCGCCCCTTGCAGAGTATTTCTCATATCGATGGACGCATATGTGCTATAAGCGCCATTGAGGAAAGGGTAAACAAGATTTGTACTCCCCTGAACAAAGACCTGATCCCAGACATGCCCGCGGTGGTCCTGCAGCACAGCGTCGCCCCGCAGAAATTTGTCATCCTTTCAACAAAGGTTTCACGCCTCTTTCGGCACAAGACGCAGTGTCAAGTCGCGGTTCAGAATGCTAACGGCAAGATGGCCGCTCTTCGGTATAGGGGAGTTACATCTTCCAGAAGCTCAGGCCCGTGGAGAAGCTCCGTCACCTGCTGGAAAGCTGCAAGGGAGGAGAGAGCGAGCAGATTGAGCGCTTCTTCAGGCTGCACCAGGTAAAAACTTCATTCCTTGACACGGGAGACCATGACACGCTCTGATTCCGTTTCAACTTGCATATGCGTGTTTTTTTTTCCCCAGGAGGATCAGGCCTGCGCTACAGCCTTGCTCCTGGCTTGTTCCACCGCCGCTTGTAACAGCGAGGTCTCGAAGTGGGCCACCACAGCCTTCTTCAGGTCTGACGACACAAAGATGCAAGCAACCAGGACCAACTGTATTGTTCACGGAATGTTTGTCTCATCAGATATGGAGGAGAGGCACAGATGTTGGTCACTACAGCTGTGCCACCATCCAGCAATGTTGGACCATGCGTGAGCTCTCCAGCAGTCGGTTAGTTTTTGCTCAATCTGGCTGCGTGCAGGTAGAATTTTCAGTGCTGTATATTGTATTTCGTAATAAAATCTGTTAAAAAAAAAAAAGTGGGGAGTTTGGTCATTGTTTGCCAAAGTAAAAACAGATGTTTGCAAATGTCTTATTTTGATTAAACGCAGAAGATAATCAGTCTTCTTTCATCAAGGACTACAGAAATCAGTGAACAATGACTCTTGATATGCTGAAATCAGAGGATTTTTGACAATTTAAATAAAAGTCTCCAAACGATTACTCGATTACTAAAATTGTTGATTTCATTTGATAATTGATTAATCGATTGATTTTGACAGCTCTAGCATGATTCATTTGTCCCATCCACCAGACATTTTCCCCCCACCCCTGGCCACGCCCATTGCCCCAACGCAATTGGGCTCCGCCCCCATTACCCCGATGTCGGCTGGCCGAGAGGTGATTTTCTCCGGGAAGCACAGCGCCGTCTGTGTTTACTTTGCTCGTATTCTCAGGTGAGTATGTCTGAGCCCCGCCCGATTATGATCAATAATGTGGCGTCCGCATGTCAAACCAGTGTGGATTCTTCGTCTTCCTTCTTCTCCAAACAGAAACATTTGGGATGGGAGCCTAGCAGTGGAGAAAACAGACACAGAAAGTCAGACTGGCGCTCGCACTGTAAGTATCATTTTGCTTTCTTTTTTATTTCTTTCAAAATGTACATTTCCCAGTAATGCTCTGATAATCTTCCATCATAATAAACAAAGAATGACAGCACATTTAGCAACTACTTGTAACACTGTTACGGGGGTGGGATTAAATTAGTTTTCTTCATCCCACTCCCTTTCAGGCAGAATCAAATTTTCCTCTCTTTTCTCTTATTATTTTTCTGTTCATATTATGAAACTACAGTATGACTTGTTGCTGCTGTGTTCAACTGTACACTATTGCCTGAAATAAATGAAAATGATGATGCTGATGATGAATAATTAAATTAATAATTAAACAAACCGTAACTTTAAGTTGTGTGTAAAATAATGACACCCAGGACGACGACAAGTTGCATTGCTCATCTGAGGACTGCTTGTGAAATTACAAATTTTTATATATTTTGATTGTGGCCGGCTGATTAATTAGTCCGACAGTACAATTATTTATTTATTTATTTATTTTAACTTTACAAAATCATCTCGTGGGCCGGATTAAACCCCTTTGCGGGCCTGGTCCGGCCCGCGGGCCTTATGTTTGACACCCCTGCTCCAGCATGTAGTGCGCATGCGCAGAAGATCGGCCATCTTGGATCGCCAACTACGGCAACCACACTAGAACAAATACCTTTATATGCGTGCGTGATAGTGTGCGTTCGTAAAAACACGATACAGCATGAAAATAATTATTGATTATTGATGCATTTTAAAGTAACTATGTCCCCCGCCTACTGCCCAAAGGCAGCTGAGATAGGCTCCAGCACCCCCCGCGACCCTTGTGAGGAATAAGCGGTCAAGAAAATGGCTAAATATTCTTTATAAAATTAAAAATAATTTTGAGACAACTGGTTTGACTTAGTCAATTTTCATAACGCGTTACGATGAAAACTTCTCACATCACATAGTTGGAAAGCTGCGTTGCTTCTTCTCATCTGGAGTCGGTCCTTCTGGAGCTCGACAACTTGAAGGAGTTTCTGGACAAAAACTTCCTCTTCAGTCCCTCGTCTCTGAGAGGTGCAAGGTAAGACGTGGAAGTCAACGTTTACTTCCACACACCTATAAGCGATATCATAGAGTAACTATTGTGTAAACTTTAAATAGGCTTCAAGAAAAGTGTCTTGTGGACATACTCCCTAGCTTCAGTTCTCCTGGCAACCTGCAACAAAGACAACTGGGAGTTTTGCAGCCAGACGGCGCCAGCATTCAGCAGGGGCTTGTGAGGAACTGTGAGTTTAGACTGTTTGGTTTCTAGGCTACAGAGCTTGTTTCCTCCCTTACTGCCATGTAACTAAACCACTGCAAACAACAAACCCAATCAAACACTTTATCTTGCCGTAACGTTCTAATTGTTTCCAGGCACGGCTCAGGTCTGTGAGGATGCGTCCCTGCAGTGCATCCAGGCGCTAGTGCATCACTCCTATCAGACCATGATGCTCTGGAAGCTCCTTTGCGATCACCAGTTCAGCCTCATAATGTCAGAACTGCCCAAGGTAGCGTTTGCACAAACACCCCACGTACGCTCCTAATATCCCACACAACCAACCACTTGTCGTAGGATTTCCAGAAGCAGATGAAGGAAGCCAGTTTCAAGGATGTGGTGACCCGGGAGAAGGCCCTTTCGGGATCCCTGATCACGGGGCTCATCAATGTCTACATCAAAGATAACGCCTCTGTGGATGCCATCTACAGCATATACGACAGCATCTGCTCTAAGGTACACGGCAGAGCCAAGTTAGCTTTTCTTGTTTGCTGTTTGGGTTTACCCCGCGATCCTTGTGAGGAATAAGCGGTCAAGAAGATGGATGGATGGATGGTTGGATGTTTGGGTTTACAGCCAGTTGGGTTGTAGTTGACACCGTCTGCTGGTTGTTGCCGGGTAATGCGCATCGCCCTGTACGATTGGCTCATCCAGGCCGATTTGAAGGACAAGCTGCTACAGATACCGTGTTTTATTAGGGACATCGTACCAGGGTTATTATAATTTTGGAATTTTCATTTTAGACGTTTTTATTTCCGAAGCATTCCCACATATATTATTGTGACTTTTTGTTTAACTCATTCACTCCCAGCCATTTTCACAGAAGCAGTCCCGTTCACTCCCGGCTGTTTTACTGGATTTTGACTGATTTTGCAAGGCCCACAGAATATTGTGTTCTATTGCTATAAAAGCATGGAACCTATCAAAAGAAAGATTAAAATCTCTTCTTTCATCAGGAAAAAAAGTATGTTTCTATCTGTTTTCGTTTTGCAGCAATTAGCATTAGAAGAGAGCTAAGTTTCATCAGTTTCCACAAATCTATTTAAAATTCAAAGTAATTTAGCTTCTGTTCGAGATGGCCCTGGTTGATCTCCTTTGCTCTGCTGCCACCTGCTGGCCGTTTGTGTAATAACTACCATTTCTGCAACCGTTCATTGCAGTTGAGAGGCTGCATCAAAGCCTTATGTATGCTCTAGCATAAAAACAACAACAACAACAAAAACATATAAATACGTCTTTGGGACACTTAGAGCATTAAAAAACGTATTTATACGTTATTGGGAGTAAATGAGTTAAAGATTGTTTATATGTACTCAGTTGACGTGTAATGTTGCGCTTGTGCCACTGTGAGGCGCTCCAACACTTTTTTTTTTTTTTTTATCTTTTACTTCCGTGTTAAGCTTGAAGGCTGGTGAAATGCAGACGTGTTTTGTTGTGCTCCGCAATTAATACGCAGTACTTGGCTAAAGAAACTTCATCTTTCCGTCATCCATTCATCCGAATGCATCGTTAAGATGCCAAAACTAGTCTAAAGTCTAAGATTAAAAAAAAAAAAAAAAAGCAGCTGTTCACTGCTAATACGGCTGTCAAGCAACCACTCAAACGTTGCGTGCGCATGTGTATTACATAACGCCACAGAAGAGCTAAACCGTGGGTACGGTTTAGTAAACCTTGGGGGTGGTAGATTCCACATTACGGTATTTGCACAATTTAATGTCCACGCCCACTTCCAGACATATAACTAATCATCATTACCAGGTGTCTGATACTGCCCGGTGGAACAGTTGGTAAAGTGCATTGTCCAGAAACCAGGTGGTCATAATTTATCTCTCAATTTACTTCATAAGAATCCACATGTATTCAAATCTTAGCATTCAGCATTCCCACACAATTTCTCCAGAAATTGCACTTCGTCTAGTTTAATTAGTTGTTCTAGTTATTTTAAAAAATGCTTAGTTTTAGTTTCAGTAATAGTTTTTTTTAATGTGTATTACTTGTGTGTGATATTTAATAAACACCATGGTAAAATTTAAAAAGTAACTCATTTCTTACCAAGGGTTGCATTTCGACTTCATTAAATGAAAAAGCAGGCGAGGCGAGCCAAAAGTCAAGCATGCAAAATTGTCGCCAAGGAAAGACGTCATCTGAAGGTGCTTTTCTATTGGCTGCTACTAGATGACGTCACTTCTGTGTGACATATTTTCAATTTCAAACGTCCTTATTCTGGTTAAATTAAATATACTTCAAATCACATTTAAAATCATCCCCAGAGGCTCATGCATTAAATTGATTACCAAAGACTAAAAAATGAAGGACATCTACACTATAATTAGTTAGTTTCAGTTAGTTTGTATATTTTTGTTTAATTCATTAACAATTTATTTATTTATTTATTTTTTTAGTATTTTCGTGTTCATTAACTGGAATATCCTTGCACCGTACTAGGTGGTACTACTTGAGAAGTTCAACAGTAATTAAAAAAAAAAAAAAAAACGTCTTAAATTGGGTAGACAAAACAGGCCAGTGGAAAAAAAGGAAAAGGCTAGTTCAAAAATCTGAACACATTCACTGCCATTGACGGCTATAGACGTCAAAGATTTATTTTAACTGGGCTGGCAGGGAACGAGTTAACTGATTATCTTTTCCAATTGGATCATCTCTTGTCCAGGTGAATTTGCCATACCTGGAAGAGCATCTCATGTACATGATGGAACAGGATCAGATCTACAACATGAACCTGCTGTGGCGCTACTTTGAGAAGAACCACAGCTTTGACAAGGCCGCTCGCGTGCTGTCCTGCCTTGCTGACATGCACAGGTAACGATGATGATGATGATGATGCGGGTGATGATGTCGTTGCACCATCATCAATGTACTTCTCGTCTGTGCATGCACGCAGCACTCAGATCTCCCTCATGCAGCGTCTGAATTACTTGGCCCGGGCCATCGATTCCGCAAAGAGCTCCTCCGGCCTCTTGGCTCAGGCGGCAGACGGCGAGTTCCTACATGAGCTGGAGGAGAAGATGAAGGTGCACTTTAGCCTGTCTTGAGCCTTTAAAACTTAAATAGAGGCGAAGGTTTGACATTTACCGTTGTCGGCCCCGACCAAAGTTGCGAGCAGGAATGGCTCCCATATCTGTCTGAAATATAAACATTTTTATAAACTGAAGTAATCCGCCCATACACGAAACACCGCTTTGAATTCTGCTAGGTGGGCCGCATCCAAGTCCAGATTCAAGAGACACTATTAGGACAATACTCCGATGATCCTTCGGTGAAAAACGCCATCCGCCAGTTGGATTTGGAGCTCATGGATGTCACCAAGGTAACGTCACAAATTCATTTACATCCTGTATGTATGATTATTATCACAATCGTAGGCGAAAGACGCCATCAGAGCTAAAAATGCACTTAAAGGACAGTTAAGTGATATTTTGGTCGTGTTTTTTATACCTTATAAATCTTACACATGTAATTGTTTCTACTTTATTGTAATAAGGCTGTGCAATTAATCGAAATTCAATTACAATTTCAATTATTACACTCCACAATTAAAAAACTGGCATCGTAAACAAAAATAACATTTTTAATACTAATTTTGAGTTGTTTACATTTAGTATATTTGCACATTTTTATTGGAAAATGACTAATCAATCTTGTTTGGTCCAAAAGGAACTTGCATAGTTATAGTGTTTCAAAGAAATTTTTACATGTTTAAACATTTTCTTGTTTTGTGCCAAAAAACAAATGATTACCAAAATAATCATGATTAATACTTTCCTCATAATCGAGGAGCCCGATATTGAAGGGTGATGTTAATATTGATTTTCATTGTTAATATTTAACATTACTTCATATTTGGAAAGATAAGTTGTTTTTTTTTGTTTTGTTTTGTTTTGTGTCAAAGTTTGAGACAAAGTACAATTAATTTGTGTCTCCACCTTTCGGCATTCGAAGAACAGAATGGTCGCTAATAATCATTTGTAAACGCCTTGTGATCGCCTTCCTGCGTGCAGCTCTACAGGGAATACGCCGACCACTTCAAACTGTCCGAATGCAAGCTGGCCATCATTCACTGCATGGGAGACTCTGATTCATCTCTGGTGCAATCGATCTGGCAGGAAATCATAGAGAAAGGTCATTAGTCCTGCAACACATAAAAGGTCGCATGATGCTTTCGTCACGTGTTGATTTGTTGCTGCCAATCTCACCTGGCAGAACTGGAAGACACGGTGGCCGAGAGTCCCACGGACAGGATGCGAACCCTCAATTTGAAGCTGGTGTCTCTGGGCAGGATCTATGCGGGAAAGCTGGATTATTTCCCACTAGGTTAGATTTCAGCTTTGGTGCGTCTCGTGTGATGATGGCGGTATCATTATAATGATAATAATTTCTCGTCCCTTGCGAGTTGCCAAAGTGTCATTATAAGCGGCTTTGGACTCGCACCATGGATTTCACTCCCTACTATTGCAATATTATTATTATAATAATACTACATTCTGTGTGTAACATGTTTTTATAAAGTGTACCGTGTATTTTATGTGTTTGCAGAATTTCTGGTGAACTTTCTAGAGCAGAAAGCATGCCGCCTCAAATGGGATGTGAGCTTCGTCTCGTCCACCATGCAGGATCTTGGGGTGCAGCTCCTGCCTCTGCTGGAGGTCTACATCCAACTTTTCGAAACCGA
Source organism: Festucalex cinctus (assembly GCF_051991245.1). Taxonomy (NCBI): domain Eukaryota; kingdom Metazoa; phylum Chordata; class Actinopteri; order Syngnathiformes; family Syngnathidae; genus Festucalex; species Festucalex cinctus. The sequence continues at coordinate 14,076,394 of NC_135415.1, read as the reverse complement.
GGTACACCGCCGCAAATCACATCCACGAGTCACTTCACAAATAAAGAGCAGCATATATGCATAAGCGTTGTCCTGTTGTAGGATGCTTGCTGGCAGCGTCTGAATAGGCCTCCACACTTGCTGGAATGCATCCAAAAGCTTCTGACACCTTACGTGGACGACCCCAGCAGAGTGCCCAAGAGTGACAGGTAAGCTGCTTCAGTAGCAGTTCAACATCTGGCCTCTAGAGGGAGCCGAAGCATCAAATGTGTCCACTGTCGCTTTTGCTCTTTCTGTCTAAACTTTCATTAACGTTCAATCAAAAAAAAACTTTTTAGCTTGAAAATGTGCAGTCTTGAACGTATTCAACTTTATACATTATCACTTGGAAAATGTAAGACTTCTTGTAATATTCCAACTTAAATCTAAAAAAAGTTTTCATTTTGAAAATATGCAGCTTTATGTGCATATCATTACAACATTAAGCTAAAATAGACATCTTTTGATCGGAAATATGCTTAATCCCTCTCCTATTACAAGTCTCAAAATTGACTTCTTTCTTAAACGTATGACCTTATTCTCATAAATTAACAAATTATCACACTTTTTATCTCAAAATTATAGATTTATTTATTTTTCTTAGATATACCACTTTATTTTGGTTATATCATAAATTTATCTTTAAAAAATGATGCATTTTCTCTACGGGTGTCCAAATTAGCGCATTAATATTGCATTAATTTAAAGTACCTTTGAAGAATTATGAAATTACTCTGTCAGTAACTAAAAAATGTAACCATATTTCTATTAGGTTAACATTTCTTCCCACTTTTATGTTAACAGTATGAAAAATTAGAGGGAAAAAAATGTGCTTTTTATTGTAAATTTAAATATAAATTGAGACATAAAACGTGCAATTAATTTGTGATTGAGTTAATTATTGAAATCACGCAATTAATTATGATTAAAAATGTTAATCGACTTACCAAATATTTATAAAATACTTGAATCGCAAACATTTTCTTTTTATATCTTTGTGGGGAGATTTTAGATGTTTCTGTTTGTATCTCTACTCTGTCTACTCGTTCCAATTGCCAACGAAATCGTTCCGCTCCGCCTCAGACCCCGCTTCATCACGTGTCTGGACAACATCGGCGACTACCTGGAGCAGCTGCATGCCCGCAGCCCCAACGACGCTTTCCTGTACATTATGAGAATCTTCAAGTCTCTGCAGGACAAACTGGGTTAACCTCACTGACATTCGCCAGTCTCCCTCGATTAGCTGAGACGTCCGTCACGTTTGTACGGTGGGGGCAGGATTCAGGTATCAGTCAGCGTTACGCACTACTCACAAAAAAAGGACCAACCTAAAATGAACAAACAGTTGGACTTATGCATTCAGAAGTTTAGCCAAGGTCAAATTAATTTTACCTGTAATGTTTATGCTGTGTTTTAGGTTCACCCGGAAATGTACTGCAAAAGCCAAAAATTTCTCACTTGTTGTGAATAGCACATCTTCTTATTTTGTAGTAAAATTCCCGGTATGACTTTTCCTTACAGCATAATGCAAAGATATGACTGTAAAGGGACTGAAGACAGGTTTTATTACTTATTTCATGCATAATTGTGTCCCAATTGTTGTAGTCCTTTTTCCAATTAGCTGCCTGCTTTTAGCCTGGTGCGAATAAAGAAGTTTGATTTCGATGTTTTGTTGATTATTATCAATGCATCAAGCGTTTAAAAAAAAAAAAATCAACTTTTATAGTTGATTTTTTTTTTCATGTACATCTCAGTAAATTAAGAGTATTTTACAACATTTTAGTATGTAGAACAGTCACTGCACAGAGTGAAATATTAAATGTTATTATCATTTTGAAGGTTACAGCAAAACCAAACCATTCTATAAAATTTGAACAAGGATTTTCAATTTAAATACTTGTATAAGTAGATGTATGTGCTAAATGTGAATAAAAATTTCTTCCTTGGTAAATGTTTGAAGCGTTAAATGCAAATGTATTGTACTTAAAATCGAAATAAATACACATACTTATTGCGACATGGTAGTGAGTGGTTAGCACGTCCGCCTCACAATACTGAGGACTCAGGTTCGAGTCCAGGCTCCGGCCTTCCTGGGTGGAGTTTGCATTTTCTCCCCGTGCCCGTGTCGGTCTTCTCCGGGTACTCCGGTCTCCTTCCACATTCCAAAGAGATGCATGGCAGGTTAATTGGAATGGTTGTTCGTCTCTGTGCGCCCTGCTATTGGCTGGCAACCAGTTCAGGGTGTACCACTGCCTGAAGCCAGCTGGGATATGTTCCAGCAGATTTGTTATTATTGCGGATTTGTTATTTCTATAGGCAAATATAATTGAGTATCGTCAGCATAACAGTGAAAGTTTACGTTATATTTATGTAAAATATCGCCAAGCAGAAGCATAAATTTTAAACGAGAGGGCCTAGTACCGACCCCTGGGTGACTCCACACGTAATGTTACAGAGCTCAGATGTCGCATTGCCATGAATTACACGGTGCATTCTCTCTAAGACAGGGGTGTCCAAACTACGGCCCGGGGGCCATTTGCGGCCCACCGTTCATTTCTCAGACATTTATATGTTTTTTGTTGTTGTTGTTTTTTTTTTATGCTTGAGCAGACAAAAGGCTTTGATCCAGCTTTTCAACTGCAAAGAACAGTTGCAGAAATGGTAGTTATTACACAAACGGCCAGCAGGTGGTAGCAGAGCAAAGGAGATCAACCAGGGCCATGTTGAAAAAAAGCTCAATTCGTCACAATTCTAAATAGATTTGTGAAAATTGATTAAACTTAGCTATATTCTAATGCTAATTGCCGCAAAACGGAAATATATCGAAATATAATTTTTTTTCCTGCTTAAAGAAAGGACATTACTCTTTCTTTTGGTAGGTTCCATGTTTTATAGCAATAGAACACAATATTCTGTGGGCCTAGCAAAATGAGTCAAAATCCAGTAAAACAGCCGGGAGCGAAGGGGATTGCTGCCGTGAAAATGCTGGGCGCGAATGAGTTAACGTGTGTAAATTACATATCACATGTTAAATGAGGCTTACTCATACAGATACAGGCATAAATTACAATTGTATGAGGATAATGGTGGTGACCTTTGCTCCATCCATCCATCCATCCATCCATCCATCCATCCATCCATCCATCCATCCATCCAGCAAATAAACGCGCATCGTCTGAGCTTGACTCCAGCCGGTAGGTGGCAGTAATGCACACACATGTTTGTTTGTCGACAGCAATACAAATAAAAGAAAAAAAACGGAAGTAGTTCGCATAGTTGCTAACGCCGAAACGACGACGAGAAACAAAGAGTGACGTTAAAAAATTGTTTTCCGCCGTTGGGTTTTGAACTGTTAACATCAAAATGTTGAAAGAATTGGTGAGGGAGCGATTGATTGCGGCCGCCGACGAAATCTTCGCATTGTTTGAAAGAACGATCGCATCGTACGAGGAGCAACTTTTTCGAGCCAGAGAGCAGAGCGAGCGACAACGACGACAACTCGAAGATGTTTACAACACTCACATTGCGATACGCGGTGAAGGTCAGTTTACGGTTTACCACAAGATAATAGCTCTTCAAGTAATGTTAAATGAGTACCAGTACCGCTCAAATATTGACATTTCCGAACATCCGAAACAACAGAGATCCATTTACACAGAGCCACACAGTTGGGGCATGTGAAAGTATCACAATCACGTGACGCCAAACTGTGTTTGTGTTGTTCGTGTTCTGCAGACGTCGAGGAGGACGATCCACAGCCCACACACTTGAAAGATGGAGACGAACATCCACAGCCCCTCCACTTTAAGGAGGAAGCGGAGGAGGATGACGTTAGCAAGTTCCCACTAACTGGCCTCTACTCGGAGAGTGAAGACAATGAAGACAAACCACCTGAATTGTCATGGCTTCGTCATCGCAGTCCGAGTGGAGAGCACCGTGGAGGACCACCGCCAGCTCACGAAGTTGACGACAAACAGCAGAAATCTTCCCGGAAGAGAAAAACTCTCGGCGACAAGGAAACGTCAAAAAAGCGCGAACAATATTTTATCTGCTCAGTTTGTGGCAAAGGCTTTGCTAAAAAATCAATATTGAATCGACACCTGATAACGCACACTGGAGAAAAACCTTTTCCTTGCTCAATTTGCGGTAAAAGGTTCACTCAAAAGCCAAGCATGATTTCGCACATGAGGATGCACACTGGAGAGAAACCCTTCCGTTGCTCGTTTTGCGGTAAAGGGTTTACGCAGAAGCCAAGCATGGTGTCGCACTTGAGAATACACACGGGGGAAAAACCCTTCAGTTGTTCAATTTGTGGTGGCAGCTACTCCCGTCGCTCCAGTTTGACTGCACACGTGCGCACACACAACACGGAAAGAGTCAATGTTTTATAATTGGTAGCGGTCTACTTAAAATAACAATTCACTGTCAGCCATTTTAGATTATTTTGACATTTTCCAGACCCAGAAGATATTGTGTTCAGTGATTTTTACTGTATATACACCGACTAACTCAACCAAATGAAAGAACGAACTCCCCTTTCACCAGGAAAAAAAAAAGTTTGAATTGTCTTTTTCAATTTTTTCTTTGTAGCAAATAAAAGCCTTCCTGTGTAGTGACTCAGAATACTTTTACTACATTGTCCTGATTTACGTGATACCTTAATTTTCCACTGACTAATTGATTGACTACGTGTGAAACGACAAGCGCTACTGAGAACACAATTCTCGGTACATGCGGCCTGTCAAAATGGACTACCGCATGGTATTGTGGGTTATATTACTATTTATAACGCAAAGGTTGAACTTCTCTATTCTATTTATTTATTTACTTACACACCTACTTATATATATATATTCATTTTTTTTAACTGCATGAACTATTTTTTTTATTACATGTCTAAGATGGATGGTTGCATAGATAGATAGACCATAATGCGTGTATGTTAAAACTTCCTTTACGTCTTGCTACTGGCCACACATTCATTACAAAATCTCTCCCCCTCCCTCAACAGGAGAATAAAAGATTAAAGTGTTGCATTATTTTCACAATTCACAGACATACGCTTTACGCTCATTTGGCCAGCCACGAATTTTATCCAAGCGTAGTTGCCGTAGTTAGGCTGACCTGCTGCGCATGCGCGGTATCATTGTGTTTCCCGATTGTTTGTTATGATGGGGAGAAAGTGTAAGGTCGTGGGTTGCTGTAACAATCCACTGGATTTCGAGATGAGGCGCCGGTGGTTGCGTTATTGGCCGGGGGGAGAACTGCAGTGAACTTCCGCCTAGAGCCGGAGTTTGGAAACAACATTTTACGCGCGATTCCGACAACTTCTTGGAGTTTGAGCTGGGCTATTCTAAGGTGCTTATTTTGAAGAGTGAGGCAGTGCCCAACCTTGCACTTCCACGACGGAGCCAAAGCTCACCGAAACTGTTGCCTCGCCATCACAGCGGAGGTTACGAGCGCCAAATCCAACCTGTGGTGAGTGTTTACTTTTTCCAAATGTTAAAAATGAAGATTATACTATATTGGATTTGATGATTAGTAGCAGTGCATATGCAGCGATTATACCTTTCTGTTATTGTGATACATTTTTCGTAAATAATTTGCAAGCACACTGGTTTATTTATTTTTTTAACTGTCAATTTCGAACATCCGGGTATTTTTGATATTTCCACAATGCAACTGATGCACGGTGAAAACTAACTACTTATTGTATTGCTTTTGCCTGTGCTGGCTATCATACGAATAAGGCAGAATTTTATAGTCAGACGACATTGCATCACATTTTGAAATCGAAATAATCCAAAACCCAATTCTTTTCAATGAGCGGAGAGCTTCCTTTCACCAAGTTGGCCGCCATTTGTGACTTGTGACGTCTACATTTAGGGGTAGATGATCAACAAATATTATCACCGACAGTTATAAAACACAGCACTTATTATTATTATTATTATTATTATTATTAATTCTTTTTTTTTTACAATCATAAAGCGCTGAATCACTTACAAAGATAATAACCAAAAAACACCGGGGTGTAGATACGACAGCGATTCTGCTGCAGTTTTGCTTCCACCGAATGATGGCATTAGTGAAGTAAAACAAATGCTGTCTCTCGAATGTTCAGACTTTGAAATATTTACAGTGCTTGAAGCAAACAGAAATTAACTATACTACAGAAACTTGTCTTTCTGTCTTTAGTAGCACGGTGTATTTTTTTTTTAATAAACATTATTTACTCTTTATATGTTTTCAGCCAAAATCAACCCGAGAAATTTGCTTGCCAGACTGAGCGTGTCATCAATAAGCATGCATTTGTTCAGGCTAATCTGAAACCTTGCAGGCGTAGCAAAGGTGATTTCTCTTATTACAGTATACAGTAATGAGATTTTTATTGCAGATTTGCTCAATTCAAACAATGTATGTTTTTTTTTAATATTATGAACGCTATAATAAATATTTTTGCTTGATTTATTTTTTATTTTATTTTTTTACAGCCCTCCAGGCCCGAGCCCATAGCCGAAGTGTGTCTTGTGACACTGGGACTTTCACGGAAAGCCCTCTTCCTGAAAGTCCCAAGGCAAGTTGGACAACACTGAAACGAAAATGGGGCGAAGTGTCTCCTTTGGACCCCAGCTTCAACTTGGATGACAGCTCTGTGAACTCTACTAGGTAAGAAGTATATGTAGCTTACTTTCTAGTTTTGGGGAAAATACAGTTAGGCCCAAAAATATTTGGACAGTAGCCTTTTATTTTATTTAATTTATCAAAAATTCAGAAGGAAAAAAAGCGTTACATGCAGTTAAATTCCTTCTTGGATGAACATAACAGCTCTGTTATGAGTTTTTAATAACATAACAATTTAGGGTTAGCAATAATAATTTTGCGCATTGTGTCGTGCAGATGTCCGGCAGCACAGAGGGAGCTCCAATTTGAAGCCGGAGCAACCACAGATCCCCACATTAAGGAGGAAGACGAGGTCAGCAACAGTCCGCCGACTGTTGTTGTCGCGGTGAAGCGTAAAGACGACAAAGACAGACCGCCTGAGTCGTCACAGCTTTATCATTTACAATCCAAGTGGAGGATTGCCACCAGACAACCTCTTAGCTCCACTGTCACACAGCGATGACGTGGAAGAAAAACCTTTGGAGTGCGACACGTACGGTGTAGATGGAGAAAAACCTTAAAAATGTGACAACCAAAGTAAAAAAAAATGTAGACAACGTGCTGCTTTGTTTCTTTCTCGAAGAGATGGAAAATAAGAATGCAATTAAACTTATTTCTATAATTGAAAAATATACATGTTATGTGAAAAGCCTTAGCTTTTTCTTGTGTTTTTTTTTTATTGTATTTTATTTTACATTGTATACTGGTTACTCTTGAAAATTTTGTAGTGTGCTACGAAAAAAGCCATGATTTGAGTATATGTGTTTATCTTTGATACAGATGTGTATCATGTTTGAAACAGTTTTTGTGGAGGGCTATGGTGGCAAACCGCCGCAAGATGGCGACCGTCAAACGTACCAGAAGATGCAGTGCTGCCGTAAAACCATTATCGAAGAAGAAGGGGGAAAAAAGTTAACCTGAAACACATAGGAGTCCACCACATTGGACCACGCGGGTCAATTCTTATTCCTGTACTCGTTGAACTGCGCACAACATCAAAAATGTTGAAAAATTTAGTCAGGGAGCGACTGATCGCGGCCGCCGACGAAATCTTCGGATTGTTTGAAAGAACGATCGCGGCGTACGAGGAGCAACTTTGTCGAGCCAGGCAGGAGACCGAACGACACCGACTACAAATGGAAGCTGTTTGCAACACTAAAGTTGTGCTACGTATTGATGGTCTGTTCAGCAAATTTCTAATTGACATTACATTTTATATACCTATTAATGGCATCAAAGCCGACGCGCTTGTTGTACTAACAGCGAAAACAAAATAATATGAGCTTTGATTAAACATAAGTATTTTTTCCCACGACTAAGAGTGTCGATTTGCTATTAAAAGACGACACATTCGTAACGCTTTAATTCATAAATATTCACTTTGGCTAGAAGTAGAAAATCTATATGAACTAACCGACGGCAGCCATCTTGATTTTCACAATCAGCCAATCAAAACGCTGCCGTGGCGTCACGTGACAGGCTCACTGTCACGTGAACCACCTTGTTCAGTTTAGAAATGTACCCTAACTCAATTCTCCATTTTTAAGTACTTTCAAGTACAGTGTATGAAAGTCAGTGAAAATATGATGTATATTAAAAAAAAAAAAAAAAAATATTGAAGCAGTCTAAATCGGAATTGCTACCAAGTACCAGCTCAAAAACTACCGTACTTGATCAAGTCCCACCATAAGGTAGTTTTCATCAAAAACGAAGCATAAGTTTGTTTTATTCCTGAAAAGTATTTGAAATAGTATTTATTTATTTATTGTACTAAAAAACTTTTAAACATTAACTATGCATTTAAATATTGTAAAGTACAAAACTGTGTTTAAATAATTGCATTGAACAACACAGACAAGTTTTAATCTAAAGGATTCAATTCCAATGTATTGTTGAAATTGCAATAAATAGTTATTAAATAAATTTAAAAAATACAATAAATAGCTTCAAAACTGGCAGAATGGCAATGTATGTGTGAGCTAAACTGTGTTTATTACGCGTGCTTTGCAGACGTCCAGCAGCATGGGGGGAGCTCCAGTTTGGAGCAGGAGCATCCACAGCCCACCCACATTAAGGAGGAAAAGGAAAACGCTGACGTGACCAAGTTGCCTCTCACTGCGGAGAGCGAAGATGACGGGAAAGAAACGTCTAAGTTGTTACAGCTCACAGATCGCAGTCCAAGTGGAGGACCTCCACCGGACGGGCTCTTAGCTCCGCTGTCAGACTGCGATGTCACCGAAGAACCTCTGAGGAGCGACGCAGACCACGAAAGTGACGACAAGCAGTCGAATTGCTCCGAAAAGAAGACCACTTTTGGCAACGAGGAAACGTCAACAACGTGGAAACAGGGTTTTTCCTGCTCAGTTTGCGGCAGGTGCATGTCGAACATGTCGGTGTTGATAAATCACTTGAGAACGCACACCGGGGAGAAACCCTTCCGCTGCTCGATTTGTGGTAAAAAGTTTTCTCAAAAGGCAACCATGGTAGCACACGTGAGAACGCACACTGGAGAAAAACCTTTTTGTTGTAAAACTTGTGGTAAAGCGTTCACTCAAAAGCAACATGTTGTATCACACATGAGAACGCACACGGGAGAAAAACCCTTTAGTTGCTCCATCTGTGGCGGAAGATTCGGTCGTCGGACGACTTTGAATTTGCACATGCGCACTCAACACAAAGAGAAGAAATAAATGAAAATACTTACACTTGATCAATGGATAACCTCACAAGCCAGATTGATAATTGTGATTCGCTCAAGGGAGTTCTTCACATGATCAATCTGGAACTTAACTCGGCAGATCCGTTCTGGAAAGGAGGGACATTCTGTACACTTAGTGCTGATTGGATGATGCGGGCATCTTGTGCACGTTTGTTTTGACCAACCACGGGCAATGGATGAAAATGTCGTCTTTGGTCTCATCTTCATTGTGAGTTCACGTTTCTGGTCTTGTTTGGATTTATTGCACATGGTCCAAAACTGTTTTGTTCTTCCTCCTCTTTTATTTTGTAATTCCACTGCCAGCCAGTCGAGGGGGGCACACTTAATTTTGACACTAACTTTGACCAAAGAAGAGTACCAAAAACAGGAAGTAGTTCAAGCACAGCCTAGTTTTTGCTGAAGGTTAATAAGGAAATATGGAAACTTTGAACTTATATTTATGTGTTCATTCTGTGAATGTTAAAAGCAGAGCTTCAGTTTAAAAAAAAAGTGATGCAGCCATCTTGGAGTGGTATTTGAAATTTCAAAAAAAGTTTTTGCTCAAGGTTATTGATTGAATATCAAGCCCTCTGTATGACTGATTTTTATGCCTACAGGAATCAATGGCTATAGATTTTAGATATAGATGATAGTTTTTATAGTGTACGTCTTTGGTCATGATTCTTGATGTGTATTTTGAAGTAACTTTGGAAAAAGCGGGATTTGTTTACTGTTAGTAGGCTATTTAGAGGAATCGGTACACTGCAATATTTTTTTTTCTTAGCCCTTACCCTTATTCTCTCAATATGTTTAAATGTGTTTGTATCATTTTAAAATTGTGTTTGTTTAAAGATTTTTTTAAAGAAAAATATGTGCCATGAATGCAAAAAAAAACATGCTTAGTGTTTTTTTAATTTATTTATTTTTTTTTTTTTTTTAATAAACATAATGGATTTCACTTATCGTGGGGTTAAGTGAAATGGAACCAAGGACTGAGGATGAGTGAGTTAAAGGTAAATCGATGATTGAAGAACAAGTTAAAATGCTGATTAAATCAATTTGATCATATAAAGATAGGACAGATAGAGATATCAAATTATGTAAGTATAAAAGCACAAGCATTACAGATGGAAATTTGTTAGAATAGAAATATATGTAATTATGAAGTGTAAAAATATGCCACGAGAGCAAATTATAGAAAAGTATGAGTTTACATGAATATTGCAACAACAACAAAAAGATAAAATGGGGGGAAACATAAGATGAACCATTTATTTAACTATTTTATCTATGAAGGGGAGAGGGCCAAATCTACCATTAAAGAAGAAACATTTGAGAGGATTTTAATTCCGACGTTTTCATTTTTTCCCCTTCACAGTACTCGTCTTGAGCCGTCGTCAATACCGCCGCAAGATGGCGGCCGTCTAACGTACGAGCAGTGTAGCAGTCAAAGCACCATTGAAGAAGAAAAAGCCGGAAGTTAGCATAACTGTCCTAGTTTCGCCTGGAGCGGATGACGAGGGACAAAACGCTAGGTTAAACTGTGATTTTCTGTTCTCGATAAACTGCCTAGAATAGATTGGAACACCAAACATGTTGAAGGAGTTGGTAAGGGAGCGACTCATTGCGGCCGCCGACGAAATCTTCGGACTTTTTGAGAAAACGATCGCGTCGTACGAGGAGCAACTTCGTCGAGCGAGAGAGGAGACCGAACGACATCGACTACAACTGGAGCATGTTTGCAACGCTCAAATTGTGATACGGGTCAAAGGTTTGTTCATTAACATTTCTCGTTGCAACCATTTATTAATGCAATAAATTGTTTTTAAACGGCAGTAATTTATTTTAAAATCAATGCTGTGTGTAAAGTGGCCAATATTAATAAAATTGTGGCATAACTGTGTTGTTCCTTTTGTTTTGAAGGAAACAATACAAGTACAACTTTTTTTTTTTTTTTTTTTTATGAAAAACGTTATTCGCCCCCCTGTTGTCATGTAATGTGTTGACTGATATTGACGTCACATAATCTCTCGCGCGAAAATTCAGTACACAAAAACGTTTGCTTCGAAGTGCAACACCATCAATGAAAATAAATACTGACGTCACGTGGTCCTCACTCAAATAGCAAACGGTGTATTCTGTGTCCTGTATTAGTACAAAAAAAAAGTGTTAGGCTATTTATTTCAGTCATTTGTTTCAAAAAGTGAAACTTGCATGTTACATAACTTCACCACAGTACAAAAAGTAAAATATTTCAAACCTTTGACAAAATAATAATAATAAAAAAGGGTGTTTCACAAAATAAGAATCAAAGAATATCGTGACAATCTAGCTCAACATTATAGGCTCTCTGTGTCCCAGTTTTGTAAACTAGTTCATGCAGAACAACTGCAGTTTTTCCTCTGCCTTTCAATGGTCTCAGTCGAGTTCAGTAGGCTTCGGATTCATGGGGAAGACAGCTGACTTGACGTTTCTGCAGAAAACCATCATTGACACTCTCCATAAGGAGAAAATGGTCTCAAAAAGAAATTCCAAAATATGGTGGATGCTCACACGGCACGGACATTAAGAGTAAGGGAACACGTGTCCTGAAAAGGTGCACAGGAGAGGATGTCGAGCAACAGTGATTGAAAAATCTAGGGGATCTTCCTTAAGAAGTGGACTGAAGCCAGGTCAGTGCATCAAGCACAACCGCTGTCTGCATGACATGGGCTACAGCTGTAAAATTCCATGACTCAAGCCACCGCTGAAACAAAAACAACGTCCAAAGTGTCTGTGCTGGGCTAAGAATAAACAAAAAACAAAACAAAAACACAACTGTTGTGTAAACTTGACCCAACAGTTGAATTACAAAATGGACCCAACGTTGTTAAAGGTACTATTTAACAAGAACTTGCATGTAAGGAGACATTTCAAATACAACCTGATGCTTGTCATCAGAGGAGCACGCATGAATAGGCCGTTCCCCATTTGCTTCATGCAGCTACTCACTCTTGAGACTGCTGGGTTATGTTTTATTTTTAACCCAGCAGTTTTAAGGGTGCCCCAGCCGCAGTACATCTTGGCAAAGTCACAGAGGAGGACGTGACCTGCTTTCATCTTTGCTCTCAATCAAAAGATAATATCCGGATGTGCTACTTAAATACAAATGGTTATGTTTTTGTGACCGTTTTGTTCAGCTGGGATGAACAGACAGGAAATTGGAAAACGTTAAACCGGCATAAAATGACAAAGTGAAAAACGACTGGTCCCAGATGTTTAGAAAGGAATATTAAGTATTGCACTTTAAAGTTCAATAAATTTCTAAAGATCAGTTTGCGTATCATAATGCTCCATTTCAATTTGGTGTGCTGCTCCTTCTGCTCTACCCCTCTTGTCCACTGGGGTGCAGTGTAATACAGAAAAATGAACAAAAGTCACCTACATCCAACAACAAAAATACGTTGCATCAGCAGCATCACTGAAGCGCCTCATGCACCCTATTTTTAAGATTAAATCAAACTATATTTTTTTTTAAGAGTACTTTTTATACATGAACAATTGTAGCTCAAAGTACTCTGTGCCTCAATACCGATGACAAAAACTTCATTTTTTTCCCCTAGTTTAGCTGGAGAAAGTTCTCTGCTGTACAGGATTTGATGTGTTTTAAAAAGCAAATTCAATTGACTTTTTTTTCATCAGGGGACAGTAATAATAACAATACTTCAGATTTATATCTCACTTTTCTGGACACGCAAAGACACTCTGTCCCTCCTGGCAACACCACCGAGGAGGAGCATAATTGAACAATAAAGGGCCTAAAATTTAGCCTTGAGAATCACCACACGGAACTATTATTTAAAATGCAAAAAAAAAAAAAGACTTTGTAGATATAAGAATAATTGTAAATATGTTATCATACATTTGCTGCAATGAAGAATGCTTTGCTCTGCTCCACACTCACATTCATATAGCCTAGCTTCATGTTATCTTAACAGAAGATTCAAGAAGCACAAGAACCAGAACATCTAACGCAGCAGAATGGTTAGAGCCAGTCTGTTCAGAAATTATTGCAAACTTGACCACACATATTCAGCAATCTTCCACTCACATGCACACATTTTTTTTTTCAGAGAGTGCAGTCGTGAATTGTATCAGTCAGTTCCTCTCCTCTACCCTTGCGAGCTTTGAACTGTCTTCTCTCCTTTTTTTGTTGTGTTTAATAAATGTCAAACAGGTTAACCTGACACTGACAGTAGATGACAATAGAACGGAATAAATGTACGTGAGCCTAACCGCGTTTGTGTTGCACGTGTCTCGCAGATATACAGCAACAATGGGGGAGCTCCAGTTCGGGGTCGGAGCATCCGCAGTCCCTCGAGTTTAACAGGGAAGAGGCGAATCCGCAGCCCATCTACATTCAAGAGGATGCAAAGGATCCACAGCCCCCCCACATTAAGGAGGAAGACATCATCGAGTTCCCACTGACTGGCATCTCAGGGGATGACGAAGACGAACCACCCAAGTGGTTGCAGCTGCATCACGGTCCAAGTGGAGACCAGCGTGGGGGACCACCATCGAACAACCTTTTCGCTCCACTCTTTGACAGCGGGAACGCAGAAGAATCTTTAAGGAGCGACGCATATGGCGAAGGTGACAACAAGCAGTCAGAGACAACTCCTGGCAACAAGGAAACTTCGCAAACGCCTGAGCAACGTTTCGCCTGCTCTTTTTGTAATAAAAGTTTTTCTGCCAATTCCATCTTGAATATACACTTGAGGACACACACAGGAGAGAAACCGTTTGCATGCCCAGTTTGTGGCAAAAGATTTGCTCAAAAGCCAAGCATTGCAACACACATGAAAACGCACACTGGGGAAAGACCCTTTAGTTGTTTAGTTTGTCATAAAACGTTTTCTCGGAGGTATCATTTGGAAATACATATGAGAACACACACAGGAGAAAAACCCTATAATTGCTCAGTTTGTGGCGTAAACTTCCGTCATAGGTCCAGTTTGAAGGTGCACATGCGTGTACATAACACAGAGAGAATGAAAAAAGCTTCAGAGTAGTTTTTCTTTTCTTTTTTCTTAAGAACAGTAAATGTACTGTTTTACTGTGCTGTACATTACAATTATCTCCATCTCACACAGGTGTTTATCATTTTGACATTTCACAAACGATTTTCCCTTTTGTGTATTATTGTATAAATATGACAAATGTGAACGTCACCTGTAAATCGATGCAAAAAAAAAATGTATAAAACATATAGCATCACGTTTATGTCCGTTTATTTGCTGCTTTTGGTCCAATTTTGTCGTCAATACCGCTGCAAGATGGCGGCTGTTTGACGTCCGACTGCGTTTCCGCCCTGAGAGCACCATCGAAGAAGAAGAAGAAGGCACATAGAATAAGGTACATAGCGGATCCACGCTTTAGCCACCAGGGACAAAGAGCTAGGCGCGTTAGCTACACGACAACGTGTAAAATGTTGAAGGAGTTGATAAGGGAGCGACTGATCACGGCTGCCGATGAAATCTACGGACTATTCGCAAGAACAGTTTCATCGTACGAAGAGCAACTTCGTCGAGCGAGACAAGAGATCGACCAATTAAAAGCCATTTACGACAAAACTGGACTACGCGTCGAAGGTATATTCACGAAAGTTATACGTAATATTTATAATATTTACAACGTTTAATCATCTCGTTGGATGTTTAAGAGTGTATAAATGATGGTAGTTTTTTTTTTCTCTCTCTTTAAGCAAGACCAAAATGTTAATGAATTAGTCGTCCGGTTTACTTAAGCACTCCTGCCCGACTTAATTTGTTTTCAAACGACTACACAATCGGAACGCCCAAAATGCAAAGTTATGAAATACAATCGCTTTTTGTAAAAATTATTTCATATTATTCCTTTAGCTGCACGATAAGTTTCTTTTTTTTTTTCTTTTTTTTTTACAGATAAAGGCTAGCAGGCAAAACAAAGCGGTGGAAGCCATTTTGAGTTTTCCATTCAGCCAATCGTAACACGGCCTTGGCGTCATGTGACATTTAAACAGCGTTTGAAACGATTACTAGTGTACTTGTAAAACATCCCCCACCCCCATGAAACAAATACTGCATTTTTAATTATAGCAACTACAAATGCTAGTATCCGCCAAATTGCGTAATTATTTAGTTTATCGTTATTTATCATTACCGTTCTTGATAAAATTATATGAAGACTGTTAGTAAACAAAAAAAATGACTTAAATGTTCAAGAGTAAACCGCCCTTTATAAATACTTGGAAAAAATAGACGTTGTGTGTCAATTTGGTGAATAAACTTAACTTACATTGACATTTATACATTGTACATTTATTGTACAGTACCAAAAAAACTAATATACCAGCCTGTTCATGCACTATTCTGCATTGTCATTCAATTTGATATAATGTCCTGTTTATTTAATAAAGTGACTGCAAATTATTTTTTTCAATCTGATTCATCAAGTTAGGAAAAGATAAGTACTGAAATAATCATTAGTTGAAGCTCTGCATAATGCTGAAGTGTCTGCTCTTGGCCTACAGGCGTCAAACAGCGTGAAGACAGCTCCAGTTTGAAGCAGGATGATCCACAGCCCTCACACTCTAAAGAGGAAGTGGAGCATCCACAGTCCCCTGATATTAAGGAGGAAGAAGAGGAAGTTGATGTCAACAAGTTTCACCTGACCGGTGTCTTTGAGGAACGTGACGGCGATCAAGACAAAACGCCCGAGTGGTCGCAGCTTCATTATTACAGTCCGGATGGAGAGCTCTACGGAGGACCATCGCCACAGAACGTCTTTGCTCCGCTGTCAGACAGTGACGGCGACAGCGCGGACAAACTTTTGACATATTTTCCGAATAAGTCAACTCATGGCAACAAGGAAACTTCACAAACGCATAAAAAAGGTTTCATCTGCTCAGTCTGTGGTAAAGTTTTGGCCAACAATTCGGTATTGATTATACACATGAGAAAACACACGGGAGAAAAGCCCTTCATCTGCTTAGTTTGTGGCAAAGCCTTCGTTCAAAAGTCACATCTTAGATCACACATGATAACACATACAGGAGAGAAACCCTTTAGTTGTTCCGTTTGTGACATGAGGTTTAGTTATAAGTGCAATTTGAATACACACATGCGAAAACACAAAATGGAATAGAGGTTTTACAGTAGTCCGAACTTATTCTGAAGCTAAATATTGTCATCTTATCAGTTTTATTGTTGATAAAACTGCATTAAAAAAAAAAAGTGGGCCCTGACCAGGTTGTCTTCAATTTGTTTTTCCAAAATGAAGACCATAATTATTCTTAAAAATGACACTTGAAAGGTCTTAGGAATGACACAGTCTAAATTTGTAATTTACTAATTTGTACATAGGTTTTCAGGGCCCACATAAAAATATGTGTAGAAAAGATTTGATCACTTAAAAATTTTAAAATGTCGAATATATTGTACATATATATGTGTTGTCTGGTTATTTTCCCTTGCGGGATTATATGTGTAAAACAAAAAGATGTACTTATGGACGTAATGCTTTGTTCTCAAAATGTAAACCTCACGTGTAAAGGGTACAAAAGTATTCATTATACTGTACATGTTCCACAATCATTAAAAAAAGACATTCTGTTTGCTATAATGACAATTTGAATTCTGACCAATCATTTTCCAGTATTTTCATGTTCATTTGCTAACGAATGCAAAGGGTAATTCATGAAGAGCATAAATTATGTTAATATTTTCTTCAACAAAATGTTCAGAAGGGGGGATTGCAATTTCCAAGGGGAAATATGCTCTGTACGAGCAATAGAAATTTCACATTTCATTCTGTGGGGCCAGAGTGTGTCATCTTAAAACTATAACCAAACTTGAACAAATTTAAAGCTGAATAGAAGCATCATATTTAGACAAGTACAGGAATGAAACCGCGCTCAATCTGTGGTTAAATCCCACTATTCTGTCTAAATATGTTACATATTTAATGTATGTTGTTAGTGGGCAAAAGTCAAGTCAACTTTTATCGCACCTTATCATGTAAAGAAACAATTCAACGTGCTTTACACCTTTTACACTTTTTACATTTGTTTATAATTTATTTTTATTTTTTTACATTTTTCTCCTGTATATTTTTGCTATTTTTAGCCATTTACAGTTTTTTTTTTAAAATACATATCTGGTTTATTACGAAAGCAGAGCAGTTAGTTTTGTTCATGTTTAAAATTCATTCAAAAATACATTCCGTCGCAAGATGGGGCAATTTAACGCTGCGTTTACATTGCGGCCGTATTAAAGCACCACCGAAGAAGAAAAAGGCGGAAGTTACAAACGAGGCGAAAAGTCGCCAGAGCTGCAAAACAAACTGGTGAGGCGGATTAAAAAAAAACAAAAAAAAACGTTTAAAATGTTGAAAGAGTTGGTGAGGGAGCGCCTAATTGCGGCCGCTGAAGAAATCTACGTGCTTTTTGAAACAACAATGGCGTCGTATGAGGAGCAACTTTGTCGAGCGAGAAAAGAGAACGAGCGACAACGACGGCAACTGGAAGCTGCGAAGACGGTGATGCACATCCAAGGTCTGTTTGTTCACATTTCAATAGCATTATTTAACACGCCTACTTTCTCTATTTTGCACTTTCATGTTTATTACGCTCCCCTCCTCAGTTAAAAAATGTTGCTATCTTTCAAATGTATCCATGATAACAATGGATGATTATCGTACAATATTGAAGCAAAATAAAGTCATATTGTGGAAATTTCAGCACTTCCGGTGACGATTAAAAACTGTAAATGACATTTTATGCATTATTTTGTATCATGCATACATTTAAGCCACGTTTACAAAGGAATTTCTGCCCCACAGATGGTCCGCAGCTAACTGGTTGTCAAGTTCAACAACCATTTCCACAGTTTGGGTTATCCAATGTCATGCGGCCATCTTACGTCAAAGAGGAGCGTCGTTACGTTAAAGATGAAGAGGCCAGCATCAGCCATTTGCCTCTAACGATAATCTCCGTGAAGAGCGAAGACGACAAAGCACCCGAGTGCAATCAAAGCAGTGGCGACGAGGCCGACGACCACGCGGAAGAACCGTTGACGACCCACTCGGACCGCGAAGGTGATGATGACACACACACCGGCGTCAGCCCCTTCACTTGCGCCGTTTGCGGTCAAATCTTCTCCAGTCAGAATGGTTTGGACGTCCATGTGCGGACCCACACGCTCGGGAAACCCTTTCGCTGCTCCGTTTGCGGCAAAACCTTCGCCAAAAAGTCCAACATGGTGTCGCACGTGAGGATCCACACGGGGGAGAAGCCATTCAGCTGCCCGGCGTGCGGCAAAGGCTTCGCCCAGAAGATCTCCCTGGTGGCGCACGAGAGGACGCACACGGGAGAGAAGCCCTTCGTCTGCGCCGTTTGCGGCAAGTCGTTCTTCCACAAGCCCAACATGGTGGCACACAGGAAGACGCACACGGGCGAGAAACCCCACGGCTGCTCCGTGTGCGGCGCCACCTTCTTCCGCAAGGAGAGCCTGGCGTCGCACGCCCGGACGCACACGGGCGAGAAGCCCTTCGCCTGCCCGCTGTGCGGGAAGGCCTTCTCACACAAGCCCAACATGGTGGCGCACAGGAAGACACACACGGGGGAGAAACCCTTCGCTTGCGCCGTTTGCGCCAAGGCGTTCACGCACAAGGCCAACATGGTGCTGCACATGAGGACGCACAGCGGCGAGAGGCCTTTCGCTTGCCCGCTGTGCGAGAAACGCTTCACGCAAAAGGCGCACATGGAGTCGCACTTGAAGACGCACGCGGGGGGGAACGCGTTCACGTGCTCGCTTTGCGGCGAAAGCTTCGTGCATCGCAGCAATTTAAGCGCACACTTGCGGGCGCACGGCGGGGAGTAAACCTCTTCATCCCTTCATGCCATCAACTCGACTGAGAACTATCTAGTAAGGAATTGTTGAGCTTTCGGGTTAAACGTTTTGTTTTTTGTCGGCGCAGGTAAATTTGGCAAGGGTGTGAGGAACACTTCTGTAGTATCGGGCTGGATAGTTTAAAAAAAAATAATTTTTAAAAAAATTGTTTTTCTAAGGTTCTTCAAATAGACTTCAAATAGAGTTGTTAAAGGGATACTTGACTCATTGAGCCATTTACAGCAGTAAAAAGTTAATATTTTGTCGATAATTAAAGGGATAATTCACTTATTTAGCCCATTATAGCAATAAAAAGTTAATATTTTGTCCATAATTAATTTGATACTTTCATTATTTTTCACATACAATTAGTACCTTTAAAAACACATTTTGCAACTTGCTGTCGACTGAAAATGACATCACAAGTGCTCAGGTAACCAATGACAGCTCACCTGTTTTCTAAGTTTGGTCATGTGACATTCACAAGCTGAGCTGTGATTGGTTACCTGAGCCCTTGTGATGTCATTTTCAGTCAACAGCAAGTTGCAAAATGTGTTTTTAAAGGTACTCATTGTAAATGAAAAATAATGTTAATATCAAATGTATTACAGGCAAAATATTAATGTTTGACTGCCAAAAATGGCTAAATAAGTAAAGTATCCCTTTAATGTGGTAACGTCATTATTTTTCATATACTATTAGTAGAACGTTTAAAAAGTAATTTTTGTACTTGCTCTCAACTGATGACATCACCTGTGCTGAGGAAGTAGGTAACAACCAATCATGGCTCAGTTTACTGACCAAAGCCACCATGATTGGTCGTTACTTATTTCCTCAGCACAGGTAGGTGATGTCATCTTCAGTCAACAGCAAGTTGCAAAATTAATTTTTAAAGGTATTAATTATACATGAAAAATAATGAAGTTATCAAATTAATTCTGGACAAAATATACATGGTTTTTTTTTTACTGCTGAAAATGGCTCAATGAGTCAAGTCTGCCTTTAAATGTAATGTTTATTTCTTTATTATTATTAATTAATCCATATTGAGTCATAATTGTTCGTTACCTACTTCCTCAGCACAGGTGATGTCATCATCAATTGACAGCAACTAGAAAAATTACTTTTTAAAGGTATTGTACATGAAAAATAATGAAGTTATCAAATTAATTCTGGACAAAATATTAACTTTTCACAGCTGAAAATTGTTCAACGAGTCAATTATCTCTTTAACCTACTGAACACATTGACTTCCAGTTTTTTATGTAATGATGATTTTACAAGAAACTTTTGTTGTAAAGTTTCATCAATTAAATTGCAACAATACGAGGGGCCAGTTATTGTTCTATGGAAAAGAAGTTGGTAATAATATGGAGGTTTTTTTCAGGGAAACGTAAAATTTCAAGGATAAAATTGTAATATTAAAAAAGTAAAGTTAAAAAAGGCAGTATTTCCTGTAGTCGTGCAAAAAATGAAACCTGCGTGTGCATGTCATGATGCGAGCCTACGACTTTGGGCCCCGTCTTGACAGACTGACTGACGGCTGACAGCTGCTTGACTGTCAGTACCAACAAAATAAAACGACAGCTGGCTCACTTTCAGTACCTCCAAAATAAAACGCGCTCTGTCAAGACTTTCAACACCCTGTTGACCTCCGTGCGTATTTTTAGGGGTACGCACGGGTCCCCTTTAAAGCCCTGTCTTAGATGATATTCGCTATGGTGCCTTGCAAAAGTATTAGCCCCCGTTGAATTTTTTTTTTTTTTTACCTTTGAACACAGTTCAGGCTTCAAATATAACGATTGGAGAAGCACCTTTTTTTTTAAAAATTTTTTATTTTACTGTATTTTTCTAAATAATGACAATAGAATAAATTCATAATTGAATAATGTGAAACTACATTTTGTCAATGTTAAAGTAATGTCAAATTGTAAGATTAAATTAGGAGAATAAGATTATTAGAAGTCAAAGAAGAATAATTTCAAACTATGAGAGTTAAGAGAAAAAAAAATATTTAAAGTTAAAGTCATACTAATAGGAGAAAGAAGTTGTATTATTACTGTTAAAAACAGTTAAGGTACATATACATATATATATATATATATATATATATATATATATATATATATATATATAGGAATTGTGGCAATGCATTTTTTTAAAACCGGTATTGTGAGGAAAAAGGTGCAATTGTATGAGGCAAAGTTGTATTTACTCCAAGAACATTTGCAATTAGGAGATGCCTGGCACCAGAGCAGAGCTGTAAAATTGACGTTTTTGCATGTTACAAGAAAAAAAAAGTTGCATTTTACGAAAACTATTTTCTTTACTTAAAGTGTTTTTGCTTGAAAGTAATAAAGTTATGAGAATAATTTCAAAGTATTAGAAGAATTCATACGGTGTGCTGGCAAAACCTACACCGAACCCTTTTTTTTTTTTTTTTTATAGAGAAATGTGCTATTCGTGTCATTTTTGGTTGTGGATACAGAGACCACACTAATCCATTATTTGTACAACTAAAAACTTTACAATTCAATGAATTGATGGAGTTTAACCGCATTAAAATAATGTATAAAGCCCATCATGAAATCCACCCATCCATCCATTTTCTTGACCGCTTATTCCTCACAAGGGTCGCGGGGGGTGCTGGCGCCTATCTCAGCTGGCTCTGGGCAGTAGGCAAGGGACACCCTGAACTGGTTGCCAGCCAATCGCAGCCATCATGAAATTTTAACCAGTTAATATACAAACCAGATTTGTAAAAAGGGAAAGTGAGTATAAATTAAGAGGAACAGACATTTTTTCCAAACCTAAATACAGACAATCAAAAAGTTCTTAAAAGTTACAAAAAAGTATGAAAATAATATTTCAGTTTTTTTTTTTTTTTTTTTTTTTTAAATCAAAATTAACAGGAGAATAATCATATCACAAGAAAATACACATTCTAACTCTCATATAGTATATAGTTAGGCCAGCCTTACAGTGGCCTTGATGGTTTGCACTGGAGTAAAAAACCACACGTCCTGAGCAAAAAACTTTTTTTTTTTTTTTTTTAAATTAATCATCATCACCACCACTTGTCGTTGAAAAGAAATTTTACAGCAGAGCACACATGACTGAAAACAGCTGCCATTTTCATTGAACACTACTGGAAGAAGGATGTTATTCAATCTTATGTGTTATATCTCTCTCTATATATGTATATATAAATATATGCATTTATATTTATTCATTTATAAATCTGTGGAAAAGAACAAAACTATTGCTCCCAGATGATATTTTGTGTCTTGTCATATGGCATTTTCCTGCTGTGGTCAAACAAACAAAATAAACAAAAAAAGGCTTTTGAAACGACTTGAGTGACAGTTAAGTGATGCTTGTTGTCTTCTTTTTTTTTTAATATCAACAAATCAAAACGTATCACTCTCAAAGGATAAATATCGTACGGCACTCAAAAAAAATACAAGGCAGCAAAAGAGTAGGCATGCAAAAATAAAAGGAAGGGAGAAAAAAAAATTAGCTGACGGTGGTGTTTTTTTTTTGCTTTTAGAAGCCGAGGACAAAAAAGGTAACAAACGAGGCCTGACGCTCTGTAAAGTGACCTGGAGTGCTGCTAGAAAACAAACATACCCTTTTTAGGAGCAATTTGTTTCAACTTAAAAGATGGGTTTCCCAAACTAAAAATATTGATTGATTGTAGAAATTCATAATAAAACAACATGCCAGACACGACTCGCATTACAAATGCGCGTCAATCCACACAAAAATGCCACCCTTAATATTAGAGGATGGTCATAATATTACAGGAAACAAAGCAAAACAAAAAGTAATTTGTAAACTTGTCTTATACACAAAAATGAAAAAACAAAAAAAATCCTAAAATTTACTGACAGAAATTTACAAAAATAAAAATGTTTTGGTAGTGTTGTTACATTTTAAATGTACGAGTATAAAGTGGTCTGTTCATTTAACATATTACAGGGGGGAAAAAAAATGTAGCCTTGTTGTGGTCATAGTCGTATTACTATTAGGAAAAATGTAAAGTTAAAAAATCATTTTGCCCATGGTAGCAGTTGTATTTTACAAAATTAGTTGTAATGTTATGAAAAAGTTAATTATGAGAATGAAAAGATAATTGATATAGTAGTATAGTATTGCTAGGAAACAATGAATGCCAGAAAAAAACCCAATGAATGCCAGGAAAATATATATATATATATATATATATATATATATATATATTTATTTATTTTTTTTTTTAACTAAAAAGTCAGTCGTTAAAAAAAGTAGCTGTAATGTTAAAATAAATACTATAAGAAAGATTCAGCGTTTTCATTTATTTTTTTTAATAAGTAGCACGTTTGTTTTGTTATAGTTCTATATTTTTTTTTAATAAATCTCTTTTTCCCCTCAACAATAGTCTTGAGAATACAGCCCTATGATATTGTGGGTCAAAAAAAAAAAAAAAGTTAAGCTACAGGAAAATGTTATGATAATAGTCACAAGAGGACAAAAATTGCTGTTACTTGCTGGAAAGCAAACTCAATACACACCATGGACATTAATCCGTAAAATAATGATAAATAACATACAAGACTGTAACACATCATCAAAACCAGCCAGGACCCAAAAATGGCCTGCTGAGCATCAGTTTGGGAAACCCTGCTCTGTCGGGAATTAAAAGAAAAACAAAAAGCAGGTATAATCAAATGTCATCCATAGTGGGTTTTTTTTTTAATAAGACACTTTTAATAATAAAAGTCTCATTTTTGAGACATAATTCAATAAATCTCTTTTGAAAAATAATTCTATCTATATTTTCTTGTAGTTGTTCTTATACTTTTAGTACAGCACCCTTGTTTTGTTTTTTTTTGTCCCCCAAAGCACCTAATTTGACTCAAAGAGATCCAGAATTCCCTTTGATGAGCCCAAAAATTGGGAGCCAATCGAGTGCTTGAATTGTGTGATATCAGCTGCCATAGATTTCACACACGCGCGCACACACACACCAAAAAAAAAACACAGGCCTGGAAACCCCCGGAAACACTGGAGTGTGCACCAATGTAACACCAATGTGTTGCCACCTCCTGAGTCAAAATGGCCTCCCCCATGACGGGGAGGAAAAAGGAGGTTGTGGTGGTGGTTCCCCCCCTCCAAAGAATGTGCTTGTAACACTGTCTCCCCAGAATTGAGGTCTTCCTTTCAGCCAGGGGTTGGAAACTACTAGCAAGTCAGGTGAGCTCGTCTGATTGGCTCTGAACCAGGAAGTCGGACCTTTTAGCCTTGAGCTGAAATGGATGCCTTCCAGCCAGTTTGTTGCTGAGGTACCACAAACTACAAGTCAGGTGAGCCCTTCTGATTGGCTCTTGAGTTAGGGGTCTCTTCTGACTGGTCCTCGAGGTGCGCTGTTCTGATTGGCTCTCAA
The DNA here is from genome assembly GCF_051991245.1 of Festucalex cinctus. Lineage (NCBI taxonomy): Eukaryota > Metazoa > Chordata > Actinopteri > Syngnathiformes > Syngnathidae > Festucalex > Festucalex cinctus. Next base: position 14,051,682 of record NC_135415.1, on the reverse strand, counting down.
CCACGAATGCGGTGTCTTGGTGATCTGTCTTGAGCTGAACTGCTATCAAATGTACAATCAATATATTGTATGTATATATAATTTTCAATCAATGGGGGTGTCTCATACAGCACCGAACTACTTATATCTATAACATCCACCTAAAGCCCCCCCACATGTATATATGCATATATATATACTTTATATATAGACACTAAATTCTCAGTCATATATATCTCCTTTTACTTCCGCGTTTGAAAATAGTCCGATTCGTCATGCACGTGAGGGTCGCTCCTCATTCTAGATCTCGTCTATCCCCGACTTGTTAGCTTTAGCATCGAAGCAAAACCGGTAATCCGTGGGTCGTCCGTCCGTCCGTCAGTCGTCATCCACGTCCTCGCCTTCGGATTCTTCCGCGGCCCGGCGTTCGAAGCCCTTGTCCCGGTGGCGCTCCTGGATCTCCTTCATCTCCTCGGCGTAGCGGCTGAACGCGCCGCCGAACTTGGCCCAGGCCTTGAAGGGTATCGTGATCGAGTTCCTGTAGCTGGGCTTCACCTCGCTCACCCGCAGGAAGACGCCGTACTTGTTGGAGCCCACGTCGAAGAAAAAGCGCTTCGAGTCCACCATGATGGAGATGCTCCCCGGGAGCTCGCCGTAACCCATCGGCCCTCCCGCGCCACCGCCGGCCAGCTCGTCGTCATCGCCGCCGTAGTCGTCGATCAACTTGGCCAGGGCGTCGCGGAACTCGATCAAACCCTGGGCCGGCAGCGCGATGGTCTGTCCGGCCTGCATGCCGGCTCCGGGCATCCCCCCCGCGCCGACACCGAAGCCCGGTCCCCGGTTGACCGTCTGACGGATGCGGAGGAAGCGACCGCGCTGGTTCTCCTTCAGGTCGAGGTAGTATTTGCGGTTCTCTCGCACCAGGAACTCGCTCTTCAAGGCCCGTCGAGGCCCGCTGTCATCGCCGCCCGCCGACTGGGCTATCTGCTCCGGAGTACTAGGCCCCAGCTGGGCGTAGTGCTCGATGAAATCCCCGAGGTAATCGCGAAACTCGGCCGCCACCGACATGGAGAGCGTCAGCCGACTCTTGGAGCCCCCGGCGCCGACCTCGGCGATTTTGATGAACCGGCCTTTGGCGTTCTGCTTCACGTCAAGGTAGAAGCGTTTGTTTTGAATGTCCAGCCGCTTCGAGGCCAGCTCTTGCGTCTCAGGCTCCCGCTGGTAATGCTGGTAGCCACCGCCGCTTCCCCCTCCTCCTCCGCCGCCGCCACCACCACCGCTGCTGCTACCTCCACGCTCACTTCCACTGTCCCCATCCGCCATCTTCGTCACCAGCAGCCCGTCTCTCCGTATATGATGACCCCCACCCGCTTTGCTCGCTATGCTCGCGGAGGAAAGAAACCGGACGCCGCACACTGTTTGCTGATTGGTCTCCATGGTTGCCAATCCTCAGGTTTGCGGAAGCCCTGCGTTTCTATTCGGTGAGTCCCTCGTCCGTCAAGCAGAAGCTCGACGCCTCCTGGTGACGTCTCCTCATATTGTATTTACAGTTGGAAAAAGTCGTGTGAAAAGGTTGTTTTGACGGTTTACCAGTGTTTCTAGCTGACAGCTATACCTCCACACTTCAAAAGGTATATTATTTATACCTGATATTCAACATTTCTATGCGCTATATTGTCCATTTTGTGCAATTTTGGAAAATGATTTTCAGGAAGGACGTTTCCACTTTAAGGCCCGCCTACTTGGAAAAAGTAACGGGATATTGGATGCTGATTGGTTGCCAATCCAAACACAGCCTCAAATCTTGCATGGCTATTCGTCAATTCGTTTCTCTACTAATTGAAATGTTTATTTACGGTTGAAAACTGCAAAGGATTCAAGTCGCTGGAAGAAAAGGTTTTGAACGTTTATCGACCTTTGTAAGTGACAGCTTGATTTGCTCACATGGAGAGCTTTACTACAGATAATGTGACACTGATAGCTAGGGCGTCCTGCATTGTGTATTTTTTATTTTTTAATGCCCCTGGAGGCAAGGACTCGCGGCCGCTTATTTGAACCATAGAAACCAGATACTAGGTGTTGATTGGGCCTACGGTTGCCATTCCTAAAGCGCTGAACTCCCGCGCTTCTATTCGCCTATCCGATTGCCCATCAAGTGGAATTGGTCACGCCCCGGAAGTACTCACCCCGTCACCCCGTTCCAACAAACCAAGTGCCGCCTACTCGGCGGTTCCGTGCGCAAAAGGCAGGCGCGCGATAATCGCGGGCTGTGGGGGATGGTTGAATACTCTGCAAGCCGTGCGTTGATTGGTTAGAGCGAGGATTCGAAGGAACAACGCGCAAAACGATTGGACGCTGAGGCTCCCTTCGCGGCTTTCACCACAAGACTTGAGAAAAGGGGCTTTATTGTTTCTTTACCCTCGGAAGCCAAAATTATTTGCTATCTGCTCAGTCCTTCAATCAAATCAAGAGGTGGAAAATGGTATGTACGCGTCTACTTGTGCAACAAGCGTGCGGCGCGGTGGGGGACGGGGGTGTATTCATGAAAAAAAAAATGATTTTATTATAACTAGCAAGAAAGTGACGCTTTGAATCACAAGGTGTTTTGCTAACTGTCACAGCTAAAAGCGTTAGCATTAACGGAGGCACCAGAAGTCTGTTAAATGTTCTTAAGTTTCATTTTCAAGTGGCTTTCCACTGAGAGAGTAGGCACACTTCTATCTTCAAACAAACAACTGTTTGGGTTAGCGTTAGCAAGCTAAACTATGCTGTCATTTTTAAATTACGTTCAATGTGGCATTTCCGTACTTTTGAAACGAGATACGGAATTTTCCCGGTTTTTCCCCCCTGGTGGCTATATTTGGCGTGACCGGCAGCTGCTCACTTAGTGTTATTTTGCCGTGAACCGCGCGAGAGCTGCAAATACAAATTTTGCACCGTTGAATGTGTACTCGCTTGTGGCCGTGTGGGTAGCGCGCTCCAAAGATGCTGCTGTATTTCTTAGCGTCACAGGTTCAAATACAGCACTGTATTTTTGTATTTCATCATCAATACTTTAGTCTATACTTTTGTCAAATTATTTTGCCTTATTGTTGGTAATGTGTTAGTATTTTTCGTCTAATTTTTGGTAATTATTTGTGTGTTTGTTTGTTTTTTTAATTTCTCTATTAGTGTATTTTTATTTGTATTATTTATCAGAATTTTTTGCCAAATTGTAGTTTTTAGTGTTGGCCCCAATATTCTTTGGTTTCATATTTTAAATATTTATGTATTAATTGATATTGTTGTAATTAATATTTTTTTTGTCTAATATTTATGTATTTGGGTTATATTTTGTGGAATTTTCCTGTTCTTTTTTTTGGTCTATGCTTTTAATAAGTTGGTTCTGATGTGCTGTTTTGCAGTGATATGAAAACTGGTATTGTTACTAGCGTTAAAACTCAATTGTTTTAAAATAAAATGTGATGTTATGTGAGAGATTTGCATCGGAAGTGTCTTGCTGTTGGGATTGTTAGGTGATGTCAACCATGTTACGTTATTATGGCTCGTTTTTGTCTATTTGTACAACTTTATTAACTTTCTTAATTTAATGAAAATTTGTGTAAGAAGTCAGGTGCTCTGTATGGCATTCTTTCAGTGCTAGAATATGGAGATAATTGGTAATTTCAGACCTTTAAAAAATGTTTTTTTTTTGTACGTTTGGATGATATTGTGTGTATTGCCTGCAGGCTGGCGGCAAGGCAGGAAAAGACAGCGGCAAGGCCAAAGCCAAAGCGGTGTCTCGCTCGCAGAGGGCCGGCCTACAGGTAAGTGAGAGATTCAACTTCACACCTAAAAACAAGACCGGGACCATAATAGAGAACCACTGATATTTTTCATTTTGCATTTTGTGTATGGGTTTTTATTTTATTTGTTTTATTTTGTATGTATGGATTTGACTCCCACTTGTTTAAGTCCCATTAGCAAATCCCTGACAAATAACTGAGCTATAAAGTGATAATACTGATAGCAGAGACCATAAGGATCATTTAAAGGCCTAATGATATATTTTTTTTTTTTTTTTTTTTTCTGCCCTCTTCAGTTTCCAGTGGGACGTATTCACAGGCACTTGAAGACTCGCACTACCAGCCACGGTCGCGTCGGAGCCACTGCTGCTGTGTACAGCGCCGCCATTCTAGAGTACCTCACCGCTGAAGTGAGTATGCTACGTATTGTGTGTCTGTGTCTGTGTACTCGTGTGTGTTTTCTGCATGTATCGTGCATCTCTGTGTGGGTGTGACAGTTATCTGTGTGTGCGTTATTTTTTGTGTATGTTCTGTTCCTGTCTTCTTGTGTGGGGGTTCTTTAATATTTGTGTGTTTGTCTTTGTGGGTATTTGTGTTTGCGTGCTCTTTTGTTTGTGTGTTGTTGTTTTTTTTATGTTGAAGTTTGGTGCGCTCCTCAGGTCTTGGAGTTGGCAGGCAACGCGTCCAAAGACTTGAAGGTGAAGCGTATCACTCCTCGTCACTTGCAGCTGGCCATCCGTGGAGATGAGGAGTTGGACTCGCTCATCAAGGCCACAATTGCCGGCGGAGGTCAGACATGCTTGGAACCCCCCAAACCCCAATAATTAACATTTTCCACATTCATACATTCATTATTTTTCATGTACAATTAGTACCTTTAAAAACACATTTTGCAACTTGCTCTCGACTGAAAATAACATCACAAAGGTTCAGATAACCAATCACAGCTCACCTGTTTTCTAGGTTTGGCCATGTTACATTCACAAGCTGAGCTATGATTGGTTACCTGAGCCCTTGTGATGTCATTTTCAGTCGACAGCAAGTTTCAAAATGTCTTTTTAAAGGTACTAATTGTACATGAAAAATAATGAAAATATGAAATTTATTATAGGAAAAATATTCATCTTTGACTGCCAAAAATGGCAAATGGTAAATGGCACTTCATTTATATAGCGCCTTTCCACCTTACAAAGCCCTCAAAGCGCTTTACATTTTGACTACCCATTCACCTACTGATGACGCAGCATCAGGAGCAATTGGGGGTTCAGTATCTTTCTCAAGGATACTTCGACGTGGTCACAATGGCATGGGATCGAACCCACAGCCTCTGGGTTGGGAGACGACCACCATCCCACTGATCCACCCCAAAAAAAAATTGGCTAAATAAGTCAAGTATCCCTTTAAAAATGAGACCTGTAACCGTCAAAAGTACTGTTGATTCACAACATTTTATTCTGTTTTATTGTCAATATACTAGGGATGTAACGATAATGACAATGGCGATATCGCGATCTTAAAACTGCCACAATATATTGTCATCGTCATGTCACGATATTAAAAGCAGCACATCTGTTTAAAAAAAAAAAAAAAGTCAGATTGATTTCCATTTGTGCAGTTCTAGCACCCTCTGGTGGCTAATTTTTTAGTGCAGTTTAATTTTCACAAGCCATGTTTTGGCCATTCTATGTTTAAAATCTACATTAATGGTCACATGAAGGGGAACGTAATATGCATGTGAACCGAGTCAATATGTGTAGGAACTAAATGTGTGCTAGCATTAGAAAGTACCTCTATATATATTATATTTTATGTTTTTAATATTTTAATAATATTTTTCATTGCTGTTTTAGCATGAGCTTTTTTTTTCTTTTTCTTTTTTTTTTTTTTTTTCAATATTGTGACCTTTTTTTGTATCGCCAACCTCCCCACAATATTGTGATAATTATCGTATTGTTACAGCCCTACAATATACAGGGTGTCTCTCCTCAAGGTCTCAAAATATTTGTCGTATTTTCTAAAAATCTTTGTCTACCATTAGTCTGCTTTAAGATATATAATTTTAAACATTATTGCTTTGTCTAATGAGTTTGCTCTCATTGTTTTTTTTTTTTGACACACTTTTTTAAAATTCAAAATATGTATATTTCCTGACCTATTCTTATAAATATATGATTGAAATTTGTCAGTTTGACACAACATTGTTTCACAATGTGCAGTTTGATCATTTGTTTTTGTGGTGTTCCAGGTGTCATCCCGCACATCCACAAATCCCTCATTGGGAAGAAGGGCCAGCAGAAGACCGTGTAGACGCCCCCACCTCCTTTTCGACAGTTTTCCGGCCTTCGATCATCAGACCAGAGTTTTGTTTCGTATTATGATGATGATGATGATGATGATGAATAGCAAACCAAGAGCGATTGTTTAGCATTTGTGTTGTTATACCTCCCCACTTAACTAGAATCACTTAATTATTTGAGAAAAAAAACAAAACAAAACAACCTTTGTATGCCTTGTGTGAGTGCTTGACAGTATCAAAACGGCAACAGTGAATTTATTTGATTGGCCTGGTCTGTTTTATACTGAAATTGTTAAAAGCATTTTTTATATAATACAAATTTGTTTTGTGGTTATTTGAATATAGCGCATGCGTAATATTTTTGAACGTTTGCAAAAAAAGAAAAGAAAAAAAAGTGCAGTGGTGCTTTGAACTGCACGTATGACAAGTATTAACTTTTTTAACTTTGAAAAGAAAAATGAACATGTATGATTACATGGTTTTTTTTTTTTAACTTGAACAATTTGAGTGTGATCTGTTGCCACATGCAGCCCCCATTCCCCTGGGTGACATATCACTACATATATACATGTTAGAAGTTACTACATTTACTTAACCTCAGCAGGGCTTTGACACTCAAATGTACTGTCTGTGCACACGTGTGCACAACTTGAATTGAACGCCATGACATTCTTGTAATGAACATCAGAACCTTTTTTTTTTTTTCTTACAGTTGTGTGTGACAACTTTTTTTTGTCTTTGAATAAAACACCCTTTGTATGCTATCTCTGGACTCAATGTGGCTGAATGGTTTGGAAGTGGTTAGTATTGACAATTGAGAGCTTACGCCACAAGTTAAAATGGTGGTCAACTTGGTGAAAGGAAGCTCTCTGTTCATTGAATTGAAAAGCATTGTAATTGATTTGTAGTTAAGTTGTAGTTGATTTGTGAGGAATATGTCGATTTCAAAATGTTGTCATTTACTACTATAACATTTTGCTAGTCACAAGCAAAAGCAATACAATACGCCGTTTGATTACACCGTGGAAAGGGAGCGTTTGTATTGTGGAAATATTAGAAATCCCCGGATGTTTTATCCAGATTCTGAGTAGTAGACAGAGAAAGATGTAAACCTACAAGGATAATACACATGATACGTATTTATCGTACACACGACTTTATTCAGTGTCTCATACTTTACTAAATCCGTTATTATAATTTATCTGCCGTATTTTTCTCCGACAGCAAACAGGACGTTGGACTGAGCAGTATCTTGCGCATGCGCTGTGAGTACACGTGCGCGCACACCAAGAGGGGGGGGGGAATCAGACGTAGACGATGATTACCCCTCAAAGCCCACTCTGAACCACTTTATTTGAAATAGAATATACTCAATTTAACGCATAACCAATGGAAAATAAAATCGAAAAATACTACATTTCAACCCTGGATGTTAATGTTAGAAACCCGGAAGCAGTAAAGCGCGCATGCGCCTTTTCTCCAGTCAAGCGAAACAAACATGGACGCGCTTGGCGACGGCATAAAGGAGGAGAAGACGACTCTGAAGTGTAAACTCGACGACGAGAGCGATGAACCCCCGTCGAGGAAGCAGCCGAAGGGCGAAGTCGACCACAACACGAACGTGGCCAACCACTACAATCGGCTCCAGGAGGCCGGATTGGCCGCACGTAGCCAAAGCCGCATCTTCTTCATGCGAAACTTCAACAACTGGCTGAAAAGGTGTGCAACGTCCTTCATGCAGTCCACTCGTCATAATAATAACTCAACCAAAATTCGCTCCGTAACATTCGGAAGCATTCGCCGCATTTTTTTTTTTTTAATTGAAAATCACGAATAGGACGATCAGTTATTTTTTTAGTACAAAACAAGAAAATGTTTAAAGAAAAAATATTAAGACAAAATTATTTGAAACACTATAATGATGCAAGTTACTTTTGGATGAAGCAAAATTTATTAAAAAGGGAAACTTTACTTATTGAGCCATTTTTGCCAGTCAAACGTTAATATTTTATCTATAATAAATTTGCTATTTTCATTATTTTTCCATGTACAATTAGTACCTTTAAAAACACATTTTGCAAATGAAAATGACATCACAATGTGCTCAAGGCTCAGGTAACCAATCACAGGTCAGCTTGTGAATGTCACATGACCAAACCTAGAAAACAGGTGAGCTGTGATTGGTAGTTACCTACTGAGTACCTACTGAATACCTACTGAGTACTGAGCACATGTGATGTTCTTTTCAGTCACAAGTGACAAACTTGTTTTTTTAAATGATTAATTGTACGTGAAAAATAATGAAAGTGTAAAATTAATTGTAGACAAAATATTAACTTTATATTGCTATAATGGACTAAATAAGTGAAGTATCCCTTTAAATTTATTTTAGAATATAAAAAGGTGCTAATGTATAAATTTAAAGAACTCAAAATGAGTATTAATAATCATTTTTTTTACACGATTATGTTGACTTTGTAATTGTGGAGTTTGATAATTGAAATTGTAATTTAATTTTGATTAATGGCACAGCCATTACTCGACTCGCTCTCCCAACCTTCTCTCAGCTCTATGGGATCAGGAATAGCCATCCGACGACCGTCACCGTCAATCTTGAGCAGATTAGTAATCGAAATTGACAGTCTCCTCTTCCTGCTCTTTTGTTAAAACAGTTGGGGAGTTCTGTAATGACAATGCCCAAGCCAGCGCCACAAGTTCTCTTTCTCTTCCTCGTAACACTGCAACCCCGTTTCTTACAAAACTCCTTTAAAAAAAAAAAAAAAAAAAAAAAAAAAAAAAATCCACATTACAACGGTCAAAGTAATCGAAATCTGCGTTGCACGCCACCATGTTTACCGATCTGGGTAGGCATAACCTTTGACCGGGACCAGCATGCCTTGCGCATGCTGAGATTCCGATTCGGCTTATTAAAAGCAGCACATCTGTTAAAAAAAAAAGTCAGGTTGATTTCCATTTGTGCAGTTTAATTTTCATACAGCATGTTTTGGCCCTTGTATGTTTAAAATCCACGCTAATGGTCAGATGAAGGGGAACATAAAATGCTTGTGAAGCGAGTTAATATGTGGAGGAACTCAATGTGTGCAATTAGCAAGTAAGCACCACATTATTAAATTTTATGGAAGATTGTAGGTTGTTTATATGCATTGTTGTTATGAAGAAAAGCACAATATATATATTTTTTAATGTTAGTATGAGCTTTTTTTTTTTCTAAACAATATAGTGACCTTTTTTTGTATCGCCGACCTCCCCACAATATCGTGATAATTATCGTATCGTGACATTTCATATTGTGATATCGTATCGTGATGTTTGGATATCGTTACATCCCTAGTTATTACCCGCCATATTGCTGCGGTGACAGTGTAATGATCGACTTGTATCCGTCCTCAGCGTCCTCATTGGCGAGACGGTGGAGAAGCTGCGTGACGCCGGCCGGCGGAGCCTCTCGGTTCTCGACCTGGGCTGCGGCAAAGGCGGCGACCTGCTCAAGTGGCGCAAGGGCGGCATCGGCCACCTGGTGTGCGCCGACATCGCCGGCGTGTCGGTGGAGCAGTGCCGCGGCCGCTACGAGCAAATGCGGCACAGAGGCCGCGGCGATGAGGGCATGTTCAGCGCCCAGTTCGTCACGGCCGACTGCACCAAGGAGCTGCTGGCCGACAAGCTGGAGCGGCCCGGGGAGACGTTCGACATCTGCAGCTGCCAGTTCGTGTACCACTACTCGTTCGAGAGCGAGGCCAAGGCCGACATGATGCTGCGGAACGCCTGCGAGCGCCTCAAGCCCGGCGGCTACTTCATCGGGACCACGCCGGACGCCTACGAGCTGGTCAAGCGGCTGGAGGCGTCCGACTCGCTGTCCTTCGGAAACGACATCTTCCGGGTCACCTTCCGGGCCAGGGGCGACTACCCGCTCTTCGGGTGCCAGTACCATTTCAACCTGGAGCAGGTATGGAGTGCTTTACTGCTATTCCCTTTTTTTTCTTTTGTGCTTTGGCACCATCTTGAGGCATTTTGGTGTCAAGGGATTATGCTGAAGTTCAGTTTTACTTTTGTACCGAAGTCCATTTCAGAGTCTGTACAGCAGGTGGCAGCAGAGTAGAAGAGACCAACCAGGGCCATGTTGCAACAAGCTCTTTTCTCCACCGTTTTAAACAGATTGTGAATAATAATGAAACTTAGCTATATTCTAATGCTAATTGCTGCAAAACGCAAACAGATACAAATATACTTTTTTTTTTCTGATGAAAGAAGAGACTCTAATCTTTCTTTTGGTTCCATGTTTTTATAGCGATAGAAAACAATATTCTGTGGGCCTTGCAAAATTAGTCAAAATCCAGTAAAACAGCTTGGAGTAAAGGGATTGCTTCTGTGAAAATGGCTAGGAGTGAATGAGTTAAATATTGTGGACATGACGACGACGATATTGTGTGTTTAATATCACGATATCACGATATTGCCTTATCGTTACATCCCTAATAATTATAGTTTGTTAGTTTTGTAAACATAAAATGTAGCATTTTCATTTTTATATTATTTCGTAAACAAAATTGTTTTTTGAATTTCAGTTTCAGTTTTTTCGTTAGTTTTAGTGAACTCAAATAACCTTGCTGTGCACGCAATAGGTCGTGGACGTCCCGGAGTTCCTGGTCTACTTCCCGCTATTTGAGCACATGGCGTCGCGTTACGGCATGCGCCTGGTGACCAAGCAGCGCTTCTCCGAGTTCTACGAGGAGAAGATCAAGCTGAGCCACCACCGCCATCTCATGATGAAGATGGCGTCGCTGGAGGAGTTTCCGGGCGAGCACGGCGGCGAGCGGCCGGCGTCCGAGGCCGAGGACGAGTACCGGCACGCCCGCCAGCACTGCGAGCGGGCAGGCAATGCCAGCGTCTGCGTGGGAACGCTCAGCAGGTCTGAATGGGAGGCGGCCAGCATCTACCTGGTGTTCGTCTTCCAGAAGATGTCCTGATTGGAGGTACTACAACTCCCAGAATGCACTGTGGGGAAGTCGCCCAGACGTGACATGGGTTAGTGGGGGGTTAAATTATGGCCATGGTATTCAATATAACGTGCACTAAATACAAAATTAACAACATTAATATAATTTTTGGATAGCAGGTCAGCAAATGGAGCAGTTTCAAGTGAGGGTGCGTTCCATTTGAATACCCGGATGTCCAAGTTGTTCATGGGAGTGATATTATACCTACAAATCAGTATTTTTTGTGCATGTTATATCTTACGGAAGCGTATTGCATTCACTTGGGGGGGGATATTTATTTATTTTTCGGGGGGGGGGATTGGGCTTTGTTTTTTGTTTTGTTTTTTGAGTATTCTTTTCTATTTTTCTGAATATTTTTTTTATGGTTTACTGAATATTTTTTTGTTGTCATAAAAAAATTAAGAAAAACAGGAGGAAAAATTACTGGTTGGGCTTTGTTTTTTTTTGGAGTAATTTCTTCTGTTTTTCGGAATGATTTTTTTCTGTTTTACTGAATATTTTTTTCCGACAGAAAAAAATTACTCAGAAAAACAGGAGAAACAAAATATTCAGGAAACAGGAGAAAAAAAATTATTAAAAAAAATTATTTTAAAAAAAACGGAGCACTAACTTCTGTTTTTCAGTTTTGTTTTGTTTTTTTGGGGTTGTTTTTTTTTAAACCTCTGAACTCCAAGTAACTTGTCGCAGACCACTGACCTGTATATATGAATGGATGGCCAATAGCCCATTCACGCCAGTGCAAGCCATTGAAGTCACAGGGCACTTCCACCTCACGAGCAAACTACTGTATAAACTATACGTTATACGTACGGGTCAGACACATACAGCTCATAGGCAGTTAGTATAAGGCCGAGCCGATGGCGGGGTGGGGGGTTTGTGCCAGGGTGGTCACTATTTTATTATTATTTTTATTTTTTATTTTTTATTTTTTTACAACTAAAAAAAAAATGCACAAAACCCCCACCCATCCCGGCTTATACTAAGTGACTATGAGCTGTATACCGTATAGTTTATACAGTAGTCTGCTCGTGAGGTGGGAGTAACAAGATGGCCGCCCTGTGACTTCAACGGCTTGCATTAGCATGTGTGGGCTATCAGCTATTTAGTCACATGTACAGGTCAGTGGTCTGCAACAGGTCACTTGGAGTTCAGCGGTCAAAAAAAAATTTACTCTGAAAAACGTAAGTGGGTGCTCTGTTTTTTTTGTAATATTTTTTTTTCTGTTTTTTTTTTTTTTTTAAAATGTTTTTCTGCATAATTTTTCCTCCTGTTTTACTGATTATTTTTTATGACAGAAAAAATAGTCAGTAAAACAGAAAAAAAAAATACTGAAGAAAACAAAGTCCCCCCCCAAAAAAATTAGTCAGAAAAACAGGATATATTTTTTTCTCTCAAGAGAATGCAATACGCTTCTGTAATATCTATATTGTGGCCACAATTTTTTTTTCACTCCATGTAATTAGGGATCTATAGATCCAACTCACATATTAATAGTCTTCATTTTCCTTATCACTGCTGCTTTGAGAAACTTCCTGTACCCTTGAGGTGAAAAGAAATGTCATGTGAGAAATGGACAATCTATAAGTGGACATTAATATGGACGAGTGATTTTGTCATGTTTTTGTAGTCCATTCCCGCTCTTTAAGTGTAAAATTACACAATCAAGTAAAATGTTTTGTTCCCCAAAATCTTTCTAAATTGTGTTTCACTGTGGTGTCATAATTGGATTAATTTGCATAATCGCACCCCTCACACTTAGTTTTGAACATTTAGTCATTAAATACAACTATTTTCATTATTAGAATTGTTAAAATAAATACATTATCACAATGCTATCTTTTTGTTATTAAACATTTTTATGGGGTTCGTTAATCAAACGTCGACAACGGTGACATCACCTCCGGGCATTGAAGGCTCATCAATGGAAATGTATTTATTTTTGATTTAATAAAAACAACACACAAAATTAGTCTCAGTACATTAATCGTGAATCGAAAAATAGATATTTCTACTTGACATTCATCTTAATGTAACAAAACAATATTTTACTAGTTCACAAAATGTAAATGCTGCAAAGGTTCAGTTTGTAACCTTCATTTATGTTCATAGTGCAACAGTTGTTTTGACAATTTTTTTTTCCCACAAAAAAAGTTGTCACTTTAAAACAATTAAATTTGTGTTATAATTTTGTTTCCAGTTTATTTTTTAATAGAAGCTAGCTGCCTTTTTGCATTAAAATTCTTGCATCTTTTTTTTTTTTTAATAAATGTTAGCGACACTCACATTTTTCTGAACTCCACCTCTGTTTGGCATGATTTTAATTAAACAAACTCCAGATGCATTTTAATATTTTAAACGAACACCAGCTGGGTTTTGTTTTTGTTTTTTGTTTTTAATGTTTTTACAAATGCTAGTTCTCGTTGTGTTTTCTTTAACAAAATGCAAGCTGTGTTATTAAACACATGATCTGCATTGCTGTTTTTTTTCCAACAAATTCCATCTGCCTTGTCGTTTTAATATCAGGTGCCATTTTGAAACAAATGCTAGCTGCCTTGTATTTTTATTTTTTTTAAACACCAGCTATGTCATTGAACAAATGCTAGTTGCTTTAAGTTTTTAAAACAAAAGATAGCTTCAAAATCTTTTTTTTTGCTACATTTTTGCATTTTTTTTTTTTATCAAATGCGTGTCTTTTTATAACAAACGTTTGTCGTGTTGTTAAATGCTATTTGCAGTGACGTTTTTTTTTTTTTTTTTTTTTTTTTTTAAAACAACGCTAGCAGCGTTGTCATTCTTTTTCAAACTCCAGGTGCATTGTTGCGTTTTAATTTTTTTAAACAAAAGTTTGATGCGTTGTAAAGATTATAAACCAAAGCTAGCTGCCTTGTTGCGTAAAAAAAAGCGAGCTGTTTTAATTTATTTATTTTTACAATTTGTAGCTTTCAGTTTTTTTCTTTTTTTAAAAAAAAAAATGCTAATGTCATGCAACAAATGTTCTCCGCGCCGTTAAAAAAAAAAAAGATGCTAGCTGCCTTGTCACATTTTTTTTTAAAAGAAATTTGTTTTTAGTTGCCTTATTTTTTTTTATTTTTTTTGCAATTTCATGTTTTTTCTAATTCCAGCTACATTTTTGCGGTATTTTAAACAAATGCTTGTTGTATATATATATTTTTTTTTTCACAAGTGTTTTTTTTTTTTTTTTAAACAAATGTTTTAAAGATTTACAAACCAAAGCATTGCCAAACCAAAGCCTTATTGCATTAAAAAGCAAGTTGTTTTAATTCTTAATTCTCTATTTTTTTTTATTTTTTATTTTTTTTTTTAACAATTTGTAGCTTTCGGAATCTTTTTTAAACAAATGCTAATGATGTCATGCAACAAATGTTCTCCACGTCTTGTCACATTTTTTTTTTTGTTAAAGAAATGTGTTTTGTTAGTTGCTTTATGTTTTGTTTTTTGTTGTTGTTTTTTTGGAATTTCATGTTTTTTAACAATGCCATCTGCTTGGCCACTTGCATATGGCACAGTTTGATCCACGGAGGCACCGGCATGGTCGTAAAGTCACTTCATCCTGTTGTGATTGCGTCTGTGGCTGGCCGTCGAGGTCTTCAACACCAGGAGAAGGTCCTTCCCACCATGTTGAAGAACAAACGGTTGGGCTCGGCCAAGTACCGGCAGAGCTTCCTGAAGGCGAGTCCGCCGAGCGGCGCGTGAGGCCGCCCCTTGGACTGGTCCAGGCACTTCTCCCGTCCGGCCTCCAGGAGGCAGTAGAACCCCTTGGTGCTGTTGTAGCGGAAGTTCCCCGGACCGATGCGGGCGGGTAGCGCCAGGAAGCTCTCGGCCCGTCTCATCTCGGGGTAAGGGTCGCGGACCAGGGCGTCGCCGTCCACCACGTGGATCTGCTCCCTGGGGAAGACCTCCAGCCAGCGGGCCAGGTGCCGGTGGTAGAGGCTCCTCTGCAGGGCCTTGTAGTCCGGGTCTATGCGGCTCTCACGGAGAAGAAGGTCCTCCAGAGGCCGGTAGGGTTTTTGGCGGGACAGGCGGTTGTGTAGGACCTGGGTGTAGTCGGACACCAGCCTCTCGGCCGGGTCGCGCACGATCAGCAGAAGGCGGGCGCCCGGGTTCGTGGCCCAGACCCGAGCCGGAACCTGGGGCGAGGCGAAGTAGCCGGGGGTCTTCTCCAACGTCAGCTGGCCGGGCCTGGTGAAGGGCATCTGGGAGCGGTACCAGGACAGGCCTCGCTTGTAATGATCCTCCACGTTAAAGTAGTGCACCTGACAGCAGGAAAGGGGGCGGTGCTTATTTACGGGAAACGATGCCAAACCCTGTGGCGGTTTGTGTTGTCAGGTTTTTCACCAAATACCAGCTCTCTTGTTACATTTATGAACAACATTTTAGCTACGCCCCCACATTTCCATACAAAAATGAGTATTTCAACAAAATTCTTGCTGCACCATGTTTTTAAATAAATACGAGCATATTTTTAAATAAATGATAGCTGTGGTAACATTTTCAACAAATGCTAGCTTGACACAAACAAAATGCTAGCTAACATAATATTTTTAGCATGTTTCTGTACAAAAATAACTACTTCAGCGAAATTCTGGGTGTCATTACATTTTCAGCAAATGCTAGCTGCCTTGTTTCATTTATGAACAAAATTCTAGCTACGCCACCACATTTCTATACAGAAATGAGTATTTAAGCAAAATTCTTGATGCGCCACGTTTTTAAACGCAAGTTGCGTTGTTACGTTTTTAAATAAATGATAGCTGTAGTCACGTTTTAAACAAATGTGAGCTTGAGTTGTCACAGAAACTAAATGCTAGCTAACATCACATTTTTAGCACGTTTCTGTGCAAAAATAAGTACTAACGCAAAATTCCGGCTATGTCATTACATTTCTATACAGAAATTAGTATTTCAGCAAAATTCTTGCTGCGCCATGTTTTTAAATAAATGCGAGTTGAGTTACGTTTTTAAGTAAATAGGTAACGTGACATTTTCAACAAATGCTAGCTGCGTTGTCACAGAAACAAATTGCTAGTTACCTCGTTACATTTTTAAACAAATCTTAGCTGCGTTGTGACATCTCCAAACAAATGTTAGCTAAGTCATGTAGCTATGTTGACATTTTTTTTAAACTAGCTGTGTTGTCATTCTAGCTACTGTACATTTTCACAATTTTGAACAAATGCAAGATGGATTATCCTTTTCACATTTATATATATATTAAAAAAAAAAAATGCTAACAGGAATGTCACGTTCACAAACAAAATGTTAGCTGTGTCATGCTGTTTGTGCTAGTTACATTATGCTAGTCACGTTATGTTATGTTTAAACAAAGGCTAGCTTTGTAATAAATTATTTTTAGAAACATTCTAGATGGCTCTTGACACTTTTAAAGAGCTGGTCCTTGCTGTTTTTAAGCGTACTGTATGCTCGTTGCGCTATTGCGGTTTTAAGCAAATATTATACTTTATACAGATTCAACATTTTACTAGGTTTTCTTTAGCCCTAACCAGTTGACCAGTGGTTCAGTTTTTAGTCTGTTTGTCCTACTAGACTGCTTTAGGTCGCGGTGAAAGGTAGGCCAACAACATAGCTAAGATTCTAATGAGTGATTTAAAGCTGCTGAGGTGAAAAAGAAGTCTGAGACACACAAAAGAAACTTACTATTTAGTCTAAGGTAAAGATTTGGTTAGACTTTAGCACAGTAAAGATAGGGATAATGGCAGGAATGTTTGGTTCCTGAGGTTGAAACTGCGAAAGGGAAGATATTGCGATGTAATGTGAGCGGACACTTTTGCATTTTATTCTCCATGATTGTTCGAAGAACATCTGGAACTGTCAAGAATGAATTCTGAGTCAAAGAATTCACTTCACATGCTTTTACGTTGTACCTCTGCCTTTGCTACTTCCACATCGGGGTGCAGGTTGAGCATCTCCAGCAGGGCCCTGGTTCCTCCTTTGCGCACACCGATGATGATGGCGTCGGGTACCCTCTGCACGCGGCTACCATTGTTGTTGTTGTAGGACGGAGATGAGAGGTCACCGGGGGAGCTCGAACCTATGACCCAGTTAACAGACAGCAGCAATACCGGCAGCGTCCACAGCATGGCGACACACACATGGGTCAGCGGGGGTGCTCCGCATTCAGGTGAGCTGAAAGAAAAACTAAGACATGCAAAGGGAGGAAGAAAAAAAAAAAAAGTTATATTTTGCATACTTTGTTGAACTCTGTTTGAGAGAAGTATGCGAGTTTTACAAAAGCTAGTTGTCCTTTCATGTTTTTTTTGTGTGTTTTTTAAACACACGTCACTTTTTTTTTTTCAGCTTCCCGTTGTTATTGTTGCTGTTATTGTTTAGACCCCCTTCTTTTTAATTATCACACAAGCATAGTGTGGATGTTCTCAGTAGAGGAACCTTGTCTGGTTCCACAGCTAATTACGTCTTCGGGGAGCACGGCGCCCCCATGAAACCTTGTGGCCCTTCCCTGATGAGGCGCCGTTGGCGTCATTCATGTTGCAATATTTGCCTGCACGCTTGTGTTTGTGCGTGTACTGTATTTTCCTAGTGGAAATTTTGTTGCACTTTGTCATTGCACAATTGTGTGTCAGTGTCCATGTATCTTGAGTATCCAAATCAGTCCTAGTGTAATATTTAACATACTAGTGTACTTGTCTACTTGTGACTAAACGTCCTTGTGTTCTATTAGACTTGTCAAGTTCTAAAGGACTTGTGTTTATATGTTTGCGTCTTGGTGACATGGTGTACTTGTCTTCTAGCATTTTTGTGTGCTAATGGAGTAGAGTCTTTGTTTATGTGCTAGCTAGTGTACTTGTGTCTATAGTGTACTCATTTACTTGTGTCCTAAAGTACTTAGGCCCTTGCGTTCTTGAGTTCTATTGGATTTTTATATCCTTGCCTACTTGACTCCTACTCCACTTGTGTCCGAGCATCCTTGTGTGTTATGTCTGGGTCACGCCAGGGTTAAGTTTGGGTTCATTGACCATGAGGTCAGGTGTCTGTTTTGAATTGATGTAACAGCATTTAGTTTCAACTGGTTTTAAGCTATGTGATGTCAGGATCTATTTGATGTCAAGAATCTTTAATCCGTTACGTGGTCATTTGAACTGAGGTCAAGTGTCTGTTTGGAATTGATGTAACAGCATCTAGTTTCAACTGGTTTTACGCTATGTGATGTCAGGATCTATGTGATGTCAAGAATCTTTAATCCTTTACCTTGTCATTTGAATTGAGGTCAAGTGTCTCTTTGGAAATGATGTAACAGCATCTAGTTTTAACTGGTTTTAAGTTATGTGACTGCTGTGTGATGTCAGGAGCTTTGTGATGTCAATTTTCAATACTTTACTTTGTCACAACCAATTAGATCAATTCACTGTCTGTAGTAGCTATCTGAGAAGTCTGTGTGTTTGTCGGATTATTACCACTGTCTCTCTGCAACTTTGTTTGTTTCTTGTCTAGTTAAGTTTGTTCAACGCATCTTGATGTGAATAAATAGTTAAAATCTTATTTGTGTCTGTGCTTTGGGATCCAACCCCAGCACATAACATTGTGTCCTTACGTAGGCTACTTGTCTACTTGAGTCCTGGTATAATTGTGACTTATCCATCCATCCATTTTCTTGACCGCTTATTCCTCACAAGGGTCGCGGGGGCTGCTGGCGCCTATCTCAGCTGGCTCTGGGCAGTAGGCGGGGGACACCCTGGACTGGTTGCCAACCAATCGCAGTAATTGTGACTTAGTTACTTGCCAATTAGCAGACTTGTGCCCTAACATTGTTAAGTCTGTTGGACTTATATCCTTTTTCTATTTGACTCCTACAGTACTTATGTCCTGGTGTTCTTGGCTACTTGTGTCTTAGGCTAGCATCCTTGTGGCCTTAAGTAATCGTCGACTAGAATCCTAGAATAATTGTGTCCTAGTTACGTGTTAACTTCTCCTAGCAGACTTTTGTCCTTATCTACTTGTGTCCTTTAGTTGTGTCCTTTTGTACTTGTCTACTTGCGTCCAAGCATCCTTGTGTACTCATTTCCTTGTGCCCTTGTATCAGCACGTCCGCATCTACTTGTGTCCTATTGGACTTGTATCCTTGTCTACTTATGCCAGGCAAATTTACGCCTTCATAAGTAGTATCGGGACAGTCAAAGAAATGTTTTAAATTCATTTGTCCACTTTTCCAACTTTTGTTACTAAATCAACAGCACCAACCCGGGAAGCAACCCAACCAGCAACCCAACCATTTTGTGGTGAGACTCTCACCTTTTTTTCCATTTTAAACTTTTCGCCCAATAAAAAACATCATTTTTCCTCACTCAGCGGGGGAGTCCTCGAAAGCACCGCCACCCTTCCCTCCCACCCAAACAGACGACCCCCCTAGGAACACCCCCCCCCTCCTCCTCCTCCTCCTCCTCGTCTTCCTCCTCCTCGTACTAGCAGAGCGAGCTAAGATCTGGGTCAACCGTATCAAAAGCCAAACAACGGCAATTCGTACTGTCGCTTTCATCTTCACTCACATTAAAAAAAAACAAAAAAACACACTCAGCACTTTGTCGAGGAGCATCGTTAAACGGCTCATAATGTTGACACAAGTGGAACAGTCATTTGGAACAAACTGTCGTAGTTTTGAAACAAACTGTAGTAGTTTTGAGGCAAGCCCCAGAAATGATCATGGAAATTGATAAAGCTTTTGCTGTAACTGTGTTACCATGTGCTTAGAAAACATTTCTGCATATACTGCATATACATAAGGGTTCAAATCCTCGCTATTCGTGAGGGTTAACGACACTTGTCACCAGTTCGGTTGTTCATATTTTTTGGGGCGTGGCTAAAATGGCGCAAAGTGACACACTTGGCCGCCCAGCATGATTTGCCCCTCCTCACTACGTAAGAACTTTGAGGGCCTTAGTTAGCGTCAGTGAGTATCCGACATGCAGCTACCTAGCTAGCTATGCCAACACCTCAAAATGCGTCTTCCTTTTGGCTAGTCCCTTGGCATGGACACTTTGGAGTGCCTTGTTGTCCGCCTCGAGAAGCGGTATTTGAGCTTAGTCTAAATATGTAATGATATGAAAACATCACGATAGGATAAATATCACGATATGAACCTCAAGATACAATACTTAGGGCGATATTGTGGGGAGGTTTGCAATATAAAATACTGTTTAAAAAAAAAAAGAAGCTCATATTGTCAAAAAGCACAACATACTGTCTATAGTATTCTGTTTTTGTACATAGTAACAGCAAATGACAAAGAACTAGGCTTGGCCATGTCATGCTTCATGTCATTGTCATGTGCTCCTTGATGCAAAGTATCATGGTCTATGTAGTTCACGATCTGTGTTCGGTTTACCAGTATGTGTTTACCAGTATGACTATGGGACTGATAACCGCCGCAGTGGCCAAAACATTACTAATTAAAATTAAACTGCACTATTAAACTCACCACCAGAGCTGTGTTAGAGCTGCA
Source organism: Festucalex cinctus (assembly GCF_051991245.1). Classification (NCBI taxonomy): domain Eukaryota; kingdom Metazoa; phylum Chordata; class Actinopteri; order Syngnathiformes; family Syngnathidae; genus Festucalex; species Festucalex cinctus. The sequence goes on along the minus strand of NC_135415.1, from coordinate 14,031,114 downwards.
CAAATGGAATACAACCTTGTCTTTTTATTTTTTAAACAAATTTGCTGCTTTTAATATCGTGACATGACAACAATATCATGGCAATTTAAATATAGCAATATTGCCGTTATTGTTACATCCCTACTAAATACTAGGGATGTAACAATATCCAAACATCACGATACGATATTATCACAATGTGAATGTCACAATACGATAATTATCACAATATTGTGGGGAGGTTGAAGATACAAAAGGTCACAATATTGTAAAAAAAAATAATAATAATGAACTCATATACTAAAAACACAATATTGTGCTTTTGTACATTATAGCAATGAAAAATATAAAATATAATAAATACTATATATAAAAAAATATATGTATATATTTGCAAGCACACATTGAGTTCCTACACATATTGACTTGGTTCACAAGCATATTACATATTCATCTGACCATTAGTGTGGATTTTAGACATAGAAGGGCCAAAACATACCTTTTGAAAATTAAACTGCACTAAAAAAAAAATAAAACTAGCCACCAGGGGGTACTAGGACTGCACAAATGGAAATCAACACAACTTTTTGAACAGATGTGCTGCTTTTAATATCGTGACATGACGATTACGAGGATATATTGTGGCAGTTTTAATATGACGATATTGCCGGTATCGTTACATCCCTACTAAATACTACATTAAAGAAAACTTATGAGTTTTTATGGGCTATATAGGCAATTAATTGCCACTCCGCCACCCCGATCATCTCATGTGTTCTCTTTTCCATCACCCTGGCGCATGCTTATTGACTAAAACGTCAAATTAGCACACAAGCACGTGTGCGTTTTCTCACAGTGATTACCAGGGTCTTGCACTACATTTTTAGGGGGGCTTATGGACTTTTTTTTTGACGAGGCGATAGACTGCATCGATTCAGTGGTCGCGTGCTAGCTTGCCTTTCGGGGGGTCTGGAAGCACGGCCAGCTGACAGATGGAAAGGAGGAGGTGGTTGTGGGTGGGTGGGTTTGTGTTGAGCGGTGTTGTGTCTGGTCAATATCATCATGGACCAGCGAACTCAATATTGTCAGGGTCATGCCTGGATGTTTTTCTGGGTTAAATACTGCACACGTGCGAGGGTGAGGGGAACGTGATGTGAGTGCTGAAGGTTTGCCTCCATCCTCAGGTGTGTTTTGGACTCGTGCTGGTAAACTTTCCATGGAAACGGCTTCACAAGTGCCACACCTGGGCAGCAGCGCACCCCCCCGGGAGGAAGCTTGGGAAGATGAAATGAATACAAATACAAAAGAAGGAAGCCCAGCTTGACTTTCATTTCATTGGTTTGGTGGTAAGCAAGATTACGAAAAACACTATAAAGAATTCATATCAATTCAACAAGTGCAACATGTCAAAATTGTACTGCAACAGTTGATGATCAGAAAACAATAAATATGGTGACTTTTTCCACTCTAAAAATGCAACTTTATTGCAGCAAAATGTCAATATGTTATTCTGATAACCATCCAACTTTTTTTTTCTAAAAATAAAACTGACTTTTTCTTTAAAAAAAACAATGCAATTTTACTCTGGTAAGATTATGACTTTATTCTTCAAAACATGCAATTTAATTGTGGTAACATTTTGGTTAAGATCACGCTATGAGTCATAAGAGTATATGACTTCTGAATTCTCCCAAAAATATGATCCTAGTGAAAGTAAGATTTACTGTATTCTTGAAAAAAGCTTGAGAGTAACAATTTTTCTGAAAGCATTGTTTTTTTTGTCTGATAATAAATTACTTTAAAAAAACAATTGACTATTCTCATGACTTTATTTTTTAAAACATCTTAATTCTTATAAGATTCTTTTTTTTTTGTCTTAAAAAAAACATGTGGCCAAATTGTCCAGAACAATAATACTTCAAAAGATTTTTTTTCTTTGAAAAGTTACTACGCTATAAATTCCAACATTTTGTCAGATCATATTTTTCCATGAAAATATCACATTTGATGACTTTAAATAAATCTGACCGTATTCTTCAGATTTTATTGTGAAATTTCAGGGGGGGAAAAAAAAAGTAATTGTCACAAAATTTAAATCTTGCGGGCAAACAAAAATATGACTTTATTCTGACAAGATTATGCTTAATTTTTTTTTACTAATTTCAACATTATTGTTGAATTACTAAGGAGTTTGTTGCCAAAATGACTTTTTTCAGCAAAAAAAATCTGACTTTATTCTCATAAGATTTTGAACAAAACACGACATAAGGTCATAAGGTTAATGACTTCTTTAACAAAAATTTTTTGATTTTTTTGTTCATAATTATATTCTCATAAAAGTATGATGTTCTCTTGATAAAGTCCAACTTTTTGTCAGATCACAATAAAAAGACTCTTCTGTTGAATAATGGGACCATTTTGACTGTTTTTGTAAGAAAAACTACACTTTAATTGTCATAAGGTTATGACTTAATTTTTTAATACTCCTTTATTTGAAAAAAATTACCTAATAAGTTTGCAACTTTTTTTCTTTAAAAAACAAACAAAACATATTTTTGTTGTGAGTTTAAAACGATGTTGCCGTACGATTCCATCTACCGCTAAGTGACTTTTTTTTTCTCATACAAGCTCAACTTTGTTGTCTTCTCATCTTTTGTCCACGCACGCGAATATGAACATGTGCAATGATCAAAATTGGCGGAGGTCCACTCTCGACACTTTCTACTGTAAGCGTTATGTGTAAAATCAACCTTGGAATGAACCTTGAACTGCAGCCAGATGCTGACAAGAAATACTATTCTGCTCTTGTGCCCTTGAACTAAACACCATAATCCTGAGTGCCCTAGCTGTGTGCATGCGTGTGTGTGTTGTCTAGTGTGTGTAAGTGCGTATGCGCTCCAACAGGGTTTGACACATATGCACTCTCATAAATAAAGAGCATTTATTATTCAGGCCTCCTCCAACTCGTCTTAATGCGCCCCCAAATGGATGTAATGTACGTTTGCTAGTAAGGTGGCAGTGATTCACGTGGAAAGAAAGTCATTTTTAAAAGGGGAAATTTTGGTCATATTTGTTAAAACTGTCAGTATGAACTGACAGTAGCTACATAAATACAGTGACCTGGGGGGGTGAAATCAACCTTCTCTGGCGCCACCTTTGCCTCTAAATGGATTTTTACGAAACCACCACACCCAAGAAAAACAACCAATCTGAGACTGATATGCATAGCAAAAATGATGTCACAATTATATCAGGCCAGCGCTATTAATTAGCTCAAAGCTAACAAGTAAATAGCTTTCTTTCTACATATGTAAGCACTTTTTTCGAACGATAGAATTTGTTGCAATGTTTTTTTATTTTATTTTGTGGGCCCCAAACTACAGCTTCTGGATGCCCAGAAGTATGGAGGGCCAAAAGTGCCAAAATTCTAAATAAATAAATGACTTTTACATTTGTATTTATTTTTTTAATTATATTTTTTTATATCCGTTTTTATTTTCACTTTTAATCATTTTTATTTATTTATTTATTTAGTCATTTATTTATTTTGAATTTTGGAAGTTTTGGTCCTCCATACTATTTCTGTTATTGTTACCCCTGGGTATTTTTTTTTTTTTTTTTTTTTTTTTTTTTACACTTTTGTGTTATCACAATATGTAACACAAAATAAAATAGAGGTGCCCCCCCCCCCCCCCCCCCCCAATTAGTCAAATAAAAAGGTAAATGTATTTTGTGGGTTTGTAGACACTGTTGTCCATACATGATCATTGAAAAGTCAGTTGCTCGGCCAATTGAACTCTGTTGCTAACCAAAACAGCAGCAGCATCAGAGGCACAGAAACTCAATGCCACTTGTTACATTTTGAGTTGCGTCATTCAATAAATGCCTCTTTTGGAGACAATTACATGAAATTGTTCCATTTAAAAAAAAAAAAAAAAAAAAAGGGCTAATAGTATAAACTTTTTTTTTTTTTTTTTTTTAAGTAAAATGTTCTGGTTGTAAAATGAAATCCAAGTTACCCAAATGGCAAGGAATTAATAACTGTATAGTTTTGATTGGCTATAATGGTTGCCACGGTAGTGCAAAAATGTTGACGTGAACCGTTTATTACTGACATGATTCAAAATATGAAATTGAAATTTAAAAAATGGGGGGGGCGCTCCACCATAAATGCATTTACCGTACGTGATTAACTTAACAAACGGAATGGAGATGATTGCAAATTTCCAACGTGAGCCCGGAGGATTAATTAAAGACACCCAAAATATTAGGAACAGCTCCCAGTAAACCAGTAGTAGCAAATATTACATGATTATCATGCAACAAAAAAAAAAAGTCATCTTGAAGGTCTTACCTGACTCTTCTTGGACTCGCTCCTATCTGCTTTCCGCTCGTTTGCTTTTGCTTCGCCTCTCGTCACTGGAGCGCGTGCACGTGTGCGCGCGCACAAGCAGCAAATGGAGCGACTTTGCTTTGTGGCCGCCACTGACACCGACTTGCTGAGCGTGCGATGCTGTCACCGACTGGGAGGCAGCGAATGTGTGTGTGCGTGTGTGTGATCCACACACACGCCTGGGGGAAAAACCCCCTTTCTTTCCTCCGTTCTTGTCTTTCATTTCCGTCACATCAGCTCTGTTTTTTTCCCCCCTTCACACCACCACCCCCAAGATGCTTCCCAGTTTTTAACCTTTTTGTTATCATCATGTGCACGCACGCATGCCTCCTTTTTCCTCCTCCCAGTCTGCTGGGGCGAGTCCCCTCTATCATAAATAAGTTAGAGAGCGCAGAACAAAACAACACAAAGGCACAAAAAAAATAAATAAATAAAATACTGGCTTCTCGACTGCCTGTCACATCATTTTTTTTCTTGTGCCCATACAGAAAAAAATGGAGTCCTCCCTAATGCACACCCAATTTCCAGTTTTCCTTTAATTGAACTGATTTATTGTCACTCTTGATTAGCGTTTAGTTTACCAACTTTTTTTTGAGGCAAAGCACACCACCACACAAAAATGTTACATAAAGTGGATATAAACAAATATTCTGGTGTTCACTGAACAGTAAAACTCAATTTAATTGTGGGTTGGGGTGTTCTATTAAAGTGAAATTGGCTTTTTTTTCGTGGCCTATATGGGAAAGTTCAGAAGAAAATGATTGTAAATGAATATTAAAGGATCTTTATGCAGTTTGTCACTGTTTTACTCGCGACTGCCACTGGCCCAAAGTGTAACTGCAGCATCTGTGTCAGGCTCGTTCATGGTGCGCGTGAGTACCTGCCCGATCTTAAAGCGACTAACCTGGCAATAGCCAGATGGATATTGCGCTTCACGCAATATCCATCTGGTATCTCTCCACAGTAATTGGTCGGGAAAAGGCGGGACATTGTGTACAATAATTCAAGCTGATTGGACGATGAGGAATTCTACACGTTTGTTTTAACCAATCACGGCCATGGGTGAAAATTTCATCTTCATTCTTGCCGAAGGGAGGGGGGGCACGAACATCTTACCAGCTAGAAATGTACGAAGCGCCTCTCGCTGTTCAACATTCAATAAGGAAACGGTGAGTAATTCTGTGAGACCAGAATTGATTGTAGCGTCCATTTGATCTCGGCTTCAGCCTTTACCTTCTTTTCTAAAGAAATATTGGTTTCAAAATTTTGCAAAAAAAAAAAACAAAAAAAAAAACAACACTTCACATTGCATTATCTCACAAAGGTTAATTCTAGGGAATGCATTTTTTTGTTTTTTAAATGTGCTTTTATGTTCTTCCAGGTCAGTTTGACTACTTTAGTCTTTATATTATTTCGTAAAGCTAGCATGTGGCTATTTGCAAATCTCTAAACGGAACGTTGGAAACGGACAGTGTGAGAACTAATTTTATGTATTTATATTTTAAGTCAATTTCAAAGCAAATCTCAATTCATCTCGATGCTCCAGCTTTGTTCCTTAGCTTGCCCAGAAGCCTACTAGAGCATCTGAGGTTTACATCAGAGACTATTTAAAAGGTCGCAGATGTGTGCTAGCTCCCATTTAACTTGAGTGTGAATGTGATTAATTCTGAACACGGCAACATCCCCAATTATGAGAGGGTGTGCACACTTATGCAATATCGTCTCAGTTGTTTTACAGTACTTCCCTCCTTGAAAATATTTTATTTAATTATTTATCTTTCAATTGAGCTGCCGAGGTTATGAATAACATTAATTGTGAATTATATATATATATATATATAAAAAGATTTATCTTGGTTTTTATTGTTTATAACAACAAAAACCTGGCACTTGAACAGGGGTGTGTAGACTTGTTTTACCCGCTCTAATGGTATAGACTCATGAATGAGTCGCATTTGATGGGTTCCCCATTGTGCTGGAAGTGATTATGCTGAATATCTATGTTATGCACCTCCCAAAAAAAAAAAAAAAGCACAAAAGCCCTCCACCAGCTGAAACGCGCCGTTGTACGACGTTTCAATCCGGGCCGCTGGGAAGGTTTTCTTTCCAAAATAAAAAGCGACCCCCCCACACCCCCCTTGTCGAGCTTCTCGGCAGGTGGCGGAGGGAGGGTACGCTCGCCCCGGGATCCACGGGAGTCCGCTCCAGCGTCCCCGGCGGGACCCCCCCCTCTGCTTTCTTCCCGTTTCCCGCTTGTGGAAAAATGTCTTCTCCCGCTTCCTGCTTCTCAGCCTTCGACATGTTGGCACACCTCGTATGTCCTTTGCTCGACAAAAACAATTTGGTGCCGGCTCGGACCCCCCGCCGGGGCGAGCGAGGGGGGTGTTGTTGCGAAATAAGCGTGCATAATTTGCTCCAAACCGGCAGCCCGTTTTACTTTTTCTTTTTAACCATGGGCAGCTGAGCGAGAGGAGATAAAGACACAATGAAATTGTGCGAGATGCTCACACAGGCTCATTACACGCTTGTCAGAGGGGTTTTCTCGCCGACGTTGCTGACGCTCGCTTGCTTTGCCGTCTGTTTATGTTTGCTTTTCATGGCAACTTATTGATATGATATTTTGGACCATCTTCAAATTGGTTGTTATTGCCCTCGAGCAATTTTTTTAGGGAGTTCTCGTACTCAAAAACTCGATAAGGCTACCAAGGTGGGGAGAAGAGAGAAATAAGAAAATCAGTCTGTTTATTTTCACAAGATAAAGTTTATTTGGTCATGAATAGAATTTTCGTGCCATTGCACCTTCTGAAATTGTATTTAAAATGTCAGCCCCAAAGCAAATTTCACTTAGCAACACGAAAGTGGGTCAGCATGTCGATTATGAGGAGGCCTACAAACATGTCCCCAATAACAAATGCCCCAAAACACACAGAAAGGATGCCATTTTGATTCAAAGGGACTCATCTTGCGCCATATGACACTTTGGAATTATATTTGAAAATTCAGCCCCCAAAGCAGTTTCCTTGAACATGAATAACATGGCATCATGATCTCTTTTAAGTTACATAGCTCGACCCTTTACGTTTGGTACGCCATTCTCCAGAAAGCATTTTCATGTGTACACATAGATTCATACTGGTTATAAATAAATGTAAACAACATTAAACTTAAGTTCTAGACATGTACAACATTTGTGGGTGACGTCTGAGCTGGGGTTTCCATTTAAGTGGTGCCATGAGGCCAGAGTGTGAGCAGCAGGTCAAGCGTGAACATTGATTTAATAATTTAGTGTGTGATGGGCAAGCGCTCGGCAGTAGGAGCCATGAAGAATGAATGGCCCTCCCCAATAGAATACTGGATGGACTTTTTTGGTTTGTCTGACATTTATCCACCATATTTACCATGTCATAAAGCCCTCATTTGAATCTCTGAATCTTGAAATCTTAATTTGATGTCCAAACATTGGCCTGAAAACCCAACCCAAATTTGAAACCAGGCTTGAAATGCTAATTTAACCCTTGTTTGGATTCCTAAATCTGGTTTTAAGTTCCAATTTAAAAATAAAAGTAAATCTCCTAACGTAAAACTGACAAAACAAACAAACAAACAAAATAAAAAGCAAGTCCAAGTTTATGCGACCGCTAACCGGAAGTATTCTTATTAATTTCCGGGTTACCAAGCGACAAACATTGGATGTTGCTTGCAATGAAACTTCCGGAGCATTTTTGAAAGTATGTTGTTTCTCTTTGAAATTTATTTGTTATTAACTACAAACGTGTTAGTCTACCAGTACGTTCATTATCATTGCCAAGTTGTTAGATAAGTGAATTACGCCGCGGGACCACGAAAGCCCGACCAAGCTAACAAGCTAACCACATAAATAAGAAGCCAGCACTCGAAACAGGGTCTCGTTTTTTCCCCCACCCCAGATAAACTCGTGTGTTTTATTTTAATTGTTTCATATTTAACGTTATTGATAATAAAGGCTGGCACTACAGGTTACATCAGATCAGATGTCTATGTTTTTATTGATAGCAAATAACAGCACTCCAGGTGCCGTTCCATTCCTGTATGTTTTTCATTCAAATACAACTTTTTTGATAACCAGGTTGCTTGGTTTCATGAGGCTATAAAAAATGGATGATTATTTTTGAGCGATAGATTAATTTTTAGCAGTGATGAGCTGTGTATTTGGAGTTAACTGCTTCTTACACTGACTTTGCTTTTGTTCTTTATCATATATTTTTGGAATGAACTTTCCTTCACTGTAATAAAAGTGCGTTCTGGTGATAATATTTTGTTGTTTTGTTTGTCTTTTAGGTAACAGGAGAGAGTGTGTTATGGACCACAATGGACCACATGACAGCGAATAAGAGTCAGGCATGGGCAAACCAGATGGACTGGTCGGCAGTCTCCATGCAAAGCCCCCTCCTCAACAACGCACAGTCCGGCCGGGACCCGTTGCCGCCCTACAGCCAACCCGGTGACAGCTTCCTGCGCCCGCTGCCGTCCATGTTGCACATCCACAGCCACGTGTCACCCGCCTCGCTCTTTGCCAGCACCCCCTTTGACCCACCGCAGCCTATGGATGCCCGAGAAAAGCTCGGATCACTGCAAACCGGCCATCAAGCCCAAATGGTGACCACCTGTGCGCCGCCATCCTGCATGCCCTCCTCCTCCACACAGCCTTCTTTTCAGTCAGCCTCATCTTCAGGTTCTTATCAGTGTAGCGAGGTGTTTGCCGCTCACAATCAAACCTCAACGCCGCCCCCTGTGGCATCTCAGTGGATAGACTCGGTGCACTGCCGAGGTAATTTTATATACAGGGTGATTAAAAAATAATGACCCTATTTCATGATACAAATATTTTGTAAGTAAATGTATGAATCAGAATGAAGGAGTGGGTGTTTGAAAGATCAGATTTCCCAGTTTTCTATAAATGTCACGTGACACTGACAGACTTGTGCACCTGGCAGTGACAGCAAAAAAAACAAAAAAAAACAAAAGAAATGCTCTTTGTGCTTGGCCTCCTAGATCTCCTGACCTCAGAGTTTGTGATTTTTTTTTTAAATTTTTTATTATTTTTTATTATTATTATTCACTGGGGGTTTGTAAAAGATAGTCTTTGTTCCGCCATTACCAACTGACCTGGAAAATTTAAAACAACGAATAACTGTTGTATCTTTAGTTCAGGATACAGTTAAGCTATGGTAAATTCATATTAAATATTAATTAAAACAGAGATCAATTCAATTGATCCCGATGTGCTTCAACATGTTTGGGAAGAATTCTCATAGCGTATTGATGTTGTTCAGGCTGCAAGGGGAGGCCATATTGAGCACTTGTAACATGTGAAATACAACTTGACTGTTAATAGAATACTTTTATTATAAGTGTTATTTTTTGCTATTTTTCTTTCATAGAACAGTTGATCATGAAATAGAGCTATTCTTTATGAATCACCTTGTATATTTATACAGAATTTGTAATTTTTTGAATTTATTTTTTATACTTGGACTCCAGGAAAAGATTGACGTCGAAAAACTTTAATTTTGTCTCTCTACAGCCTTGAATGACTCTGATCATCCTAATAAAGATGCATCAGTTCCAACACCGGTGAGGAAAATGGCGGCACTTTTATTCTACATTATAACACTATTATTGCTGCAAGCTCTCGTATTGGAGCCCATTTTGATTGCACAATAATTCATTAAAAAAAAATGCTTCTTCCTTTTTTAGGGGGTAACAAAACGTTCTATGATTTTGCGTCAGCGTTCACTTTTACTCCAACAGCTGTCGGAGTTGGACAAACTGGTGAGTGTTTTGTGTGTGTATGTGTGCGTTTTGTGGTAGTTTTCCCGACTTGTGTCCCTCCCATCCAGCTGGAATCGTTGCCTCCAGAAGACGACGCCTCCGAGAAGTCACCCCACTCGGCCGCCCAGGCAATTAAACTTGATTTTATTTTTCATTGTCCTCGCATGACATGTTAAGGCCGTCAAACTCTTTGTCGCTTCAGTCGCATCCGCCCACGGACGAGTCGCCACCGGGCCAAAGCGAGACGGCACAAAAAATCGAGGTCGGTGGTTTCATCAAAATGCGCTTCCTGATTTCACGCTGGCGTTCAAACTTACGTTGTCTTTTTGTCAGCCGGAGTGGTGCGCGTCGTCAGAGGGTCCATCGCCGGCATCATCGCCGCCACCGCCACCAGCATCCAACGACGAACGTCGCAAAGAAGATGACGACGACGATGACTTGACAGAAGACTCGGCGAGTGCGGAGGATGCAACTGAACTTGTAAGATGACATGTTGCATATATTTCTGAATTGTTGTACAACTACTGACACATTTCTAGTATTTTGGTTACCTCATTTCGTTACTGTTTACGTCAGATTCAAATTCTACTAGCTTGGCACAGTATTATTGTTTTAATTTTCGTTATTTTTTTTATTTTTACAGCAGCACAACATAATTACTTGTGTGTGTATATAGAGAAGAAAAGAAAAAGAAAAGATCTGAAAAGTTCATTTAAGTGATTATCATGAACAAAATTATCACAATACAAAAAAAAACACGTAACACTCACCTAAAATACAAAACTACTTATGATTTATTGAACTCTTTAGTCCGAGACACGACTGTACAAATCAGCAACCCTTTGTAGTTTTTTACCATTTTCCGATCCGTTCGCTTTGATGTTGCCGTCTTTCTCCAGGAAAAACGCTCTGCCGACTCATCAGACGACGGCTCCGTTTTCGACGACAGCGACGTGTCTGACGCGTTCTCGGACTTCGAAGAAGACATCAAGCCCCCCTCGAGCGGATCCACTCGCAGCCCCAGCATGTCCCCGTGCAGCGAGAAAAAGCCACGCCTAGTGTCACTTGACAACGAGCCGCGAGATGCCGAGACGGAGTGGAGCCGATTGAAGAACGTGAAGGTATGTTCAATTTCAAATGACTTAATATCCAGGAGACCTTGATAAGTTTAAAGGGGAAGTTAACCTCAAACATTTCTTGACAATAATATGTTATATGTGACCTCACGAGTCTAAACATGACATTCTGATTAATGTTACACTTGTGGAATATGAGTTATGCAGCAAAATCCAGCCGTTTTTATCCATCTCAGGGGGCGGCCATTTTGCCACTACCTGGTGACTGAATAATAATAATATAATAATAATATTAATAATAATAATAGTAATAATAATAATAAATAAATATAATAATTTAAAATAATAGTAATAATACAAAATAAATACATAAATAAATAGATAAATAATAAATATACGATATAAATATATATAATAAATAAATAATAAAATATTATTTTCTTCCTGTTGAAAATGGCTCAAAGAGTCAAGTATCCCTTTAAGCAAGTCACATATGAGAGATGGCTTTTCTGTCAAGGTGTGCGCCATGAAGCAAGGCCAGAAGAGCTGCAAGCAACTTCCCCGGCGCAACTACTGCCTGTTTTGCTCCAAGCCCCTCATCAAGATGTCCCGGCACCTGGAGCACAAACACAGTCACAAGGAGGAAGTGTCAGCTGCCCTGCGCTTCCCCAAAGGCTCCCAAGAGCGACAGAAGGCGTGGAACCAGCTCATCAACGAAGGCAACTACGTGCACAACAAACGAGTGCTGCGGACCGGCGAGGGGCAGCTGGCGGCGCGGAAACGACCTCGCAAGACGGGCCAGGCACAGGACTTCCTGCACTGCTTGCACTGCCGAGGCCTGTACGTGAAGAAGAACCTGGCGTGCCACATCAAGCGCTGCCCGGAACGTAAGAAGAAGAAGAAGGACGACGAGGCACGTTCGGCGGGGAAAGCCCGCGTGGAGACGCGCCGTGCCCTGGAGACCATGGGCGACCCGGGCGTCAGCGCCGGCTTCCGCGCCGTCCTCTCGCAGATGATCTACGACGACGTCACGCGCCTTATCATCAGCGAGCCCGTCCTGCTCAGCTATGGCGAGGACATGTTGGCACGGCACGCCGCCGCCGACGGCAAGCGGCAGGCGTACGTGCGGCAGAGCCTGCGGGAGATGGCGCGGCTGGTCCTGGAGGCCCGGGAGAGGACGCCGCCGCTGCGGCGGCTGGAGGATTTCTTCATTCCTGACAGCTTCCCGCACGTGGCGGCCGCCGTCAACGTCCTGGCTGGCTACGCCGCCGCCGAACGCACGTACGCCGCGCCTTCGGTGGCCATCAAGCTGGGTTACTCCCTCCAGAAGGTGTGCCGCATCGTCCAGGAGAGGGCGCTGGAGCGCAGGGACTTCCACCGGGCGGAATCTGCGAAGAACTTCCTAGTTGTTCACAGGAAGCAGTGGGCCAAGATGATCTCCTCGGATGCCTTGTCAGTTCTGCGGAAAAACAAAAGGAGATCCTTGGAGACGGCGCCAGACGTCCAAGACGTGAAGAGGCTCATCTTCCACGTCGAGAAAGTTTACCGTCTTGCCCAGGAGAAATTTCGAGACGATCCCTCAGCGGGAACGTACGACACTCTGGCCAGGGTGATTCTAGCTCAGATAGTTCTCTTCAACAGGAGACAAACCAGCGAGGTGTCCTCCTTACCGTTTTCCGCGTTGAAGTCGATCAAGAAGCCAGACCCGTGGGAGAACTCGGACTTATTGGTGGGCGAACTCGAACGGCGCATGTGTCGAGTCTTCAGCAGGCTGGAGATCCGTGCCAAGTGCGGCCGCATGGTCCCGATCCTGCTCAAGCCGGACTTCCTGTCCACGCTGGATCTGCTGGCGGGCGCCCGCGAGGCTTGCGGCGTCCCCGCCAAGAACGCTTTCCTGTTCGGGCGCCCGCACATGCTCGGCGTCCACCGCGGCTCCACTTGCCTGCGGATGTTGGTCAAAGGCGGCGGAATCAGGAAGCCCGAGACGCTGACGTCGGCCGGCATTCGCAAGCACCACGCCGCTATGCTGCAGCTCGTTAGTCTGGACCCCATCGAGGCGGAGCTCATCCTGGGGCCCAACAATCAGGTGAAGAGCCTTCGAGAGAATATCGACGCGGAGCTTGAAGATATCGGCCTGGACCATGAAGGTGAGGACTAGTCTGACTGGACTGTTTGATGCTAAACTATTTATTGTATTATTAACTAATTTGCTCCCAAAAACGTATATATACGTTCTATTTTAAATGTTTTAAGTGTCTCAAATATGTATTTATACGTTTTTGTTTTTTTTTAATGCTAGAGCATACAGAAGGCTTTGATGCAGCCTCTCAACTGCAAAAAACGGTTGACTAAATGGTAGTTATTACACAAACGGCCAGCAGATGGCAGCAGAGTAAAGGAGATAACCAGGACCATGTTGGAAAAAAAAAAGCTAAAAAATACTCAAAATTCTGAATACATTTGTGAATAACGATGAAGCTATATTCGAATTGCTGCAAAACAGAAACGGATAGAAATATATATTTCTTTTCCTGATGAAAGAAGACTCTTTAATCTTTCTTTTTGTAGGTTCCATGTTTTTATAGCAAATAGAACACAATATTCTGGAGACCTTGCAAAATCAGCCAGGAGTGAATGGGGTTGCTTCAGTAAAAATGGCTGGGAGTGAATGAGTTAAAAAAAAAAAAAAAAAAAGATTTTTTTTTTTTTTTTTTTTTTTTTTTTTGGGGGGGGGGGGACAATTCATCCATCGATTCTTAACCACTCATCTTATTATTCCTATTACCGTAGCGTTTTTTTGGCATCTTGGTGTCAAGGAACTATACAGAACTAAGTTGAGAAGCTTCATTGCACAAAAGTAGTGCTTTGCTGCCATCTTGTGGCTTGTTAGTGCCAAGGAAGTATGTTGAAGTGAGCCGAATGGTATTGTATTTAGTTATACTGTGAAGCCCTTAATGTTTATACAGTAGTTGTATTTTTTAGTTTTACTTATAAACGTAATTGAATTTTAATTTATTTGATTCAATTTCTTAATTGTGAAGCTTTTTATATACAAATACATTTTTACTATTTCAATTTTAATCAGTCAAATGTTACTTTTTCATTTTTATTTTTTTATTTGTTTTATCATAATTATTTGTGTAGAATTTTTCATATACAAATGCATTTGTATCATTTTAATCCTGATTCCATTTTAACTAACATCAATGTCAGAATGCGTTTATATCATTTATTGCGGAGGCCTTAATATATGTAATGCTTTTTAATTGATTTACAAATAATTAAATTATTTTATGTATTTAATTTAGTGTGTCAGATGCTTTTATGTGTATTTTCCCCCATTTTAATTAGGTATTTTGTTTTATTAATTAAATTTAGGGGAGGCCTTTCTACATCACATTCCATTTCATAACATATTAAAGTCATGAAACATTTCTTCCTCCAGGATGGATCAGATAAGGAAATACTGTATTTTCATCTGTGATTATCATTCATAATGATCTTTTAGGCCTAAACGCAGCACCATCACAGTGTGGAGGAGTGCCAACATTTGCATCATGGGAGCCCTCCGAGTCCTTCAGTGGATTGTCTGGCATGCACGTGACCAATTCCAAAGCGTCCCAGCGGCCGCCAAAAGGTACGAAAGTTGCCATGTGATCGTTTTGCCTTGTAGAATAGTTTGGGATTCGTCATTTTGTATTAGTTTTGGTTGTGTTTTTGACTTGTGTTTTCCCAACTTTAGTTGGTTCACCAATCAGCAAGCACAAGTGGAGCGGCAGCGAGGTCGCCGCCGTGGAGAGGCACATGATGTCGCTCATCCGAGACCACAAGGTGCCGCAGAAGCGCGACTGTGTGCGCTGTCTGGAGGCCGAGCCGCGAGCACTGGCCACGCGCTCCTGGAAGGGCGTCAAGGACTACGTGAGGAACCGGATCACCGCCCTTAAAAGACAAGCCAAGCCCTCAAAGTGATGATGACTCTGCAGTATTTATTTTCACACCCTTATCAATTCAATTCAATTCACGTTTATTGATCAGACTGAGGTCCATATAACAAACACATATAACGTATTATAAAAAGAAAATAAAAAAAATAAAAAATAATAAGAATAATAAAAATAATAAAATTTAAAAAGAAAAAGGAAAAAACTACACCTCAACAAATAAGACAATGGTACCAATATGACCAAAAATGGGATCCATATCGTACAGCACTGAACTTAGGATTTGTCAGCAACTGTATGATACCATTCTGTGACCCATTTAGCCTACACATAAATCTATACATCAAGTGCCTCATTAAACCCTCAAATGAGTTAATTCTGGCTGTACAGAACAGCTCACTAGCACTACTCCACCTGGGCTTATTTAAAAGAATCCTAAAAGCATCATTTCAAGAAACCTGAAGCTTGTGGAGGCTTACTTTTTTAAACCTTGCCCACAAAGGAGCAAATGGTGTACGAAATGTTTTAAAAAGGTTTACCTTAACAAGGTCAGAACACCAATGAAACTTTCTATACAACATATTAGCTTCTGCGTACAACATGCAAATCCTTTGTTTCTATCTGTAATTATTTTATTTATTTTTTTATAAATATGTACAGTTGTTGATTATTGTCTCCTATTTTTTTTTCTTCCTGTCAGTAATTCAAAAATTCTATTAGGGGCATATCCATGAATAATTAGGGTTACCTGAAAGGTAGTTGTAATTGCGTATATCCACAATATGGCAGCAAAGTAATTGAAACGAAAGACATCAACACCAAGCAGTTAGCATACCATGTACACATCGATTAACCCATGTTATATGATAAGGAAGTATACAGTATTTAATTTGACACAAATCAAATGAATGTGAGGCTCATTGGTTGTGCAGTATTCACGATTTTACTAGTTAAAATTGGTAAAACAAATGTGAGTAGTGTTAATAGTAAGTATAAAGGTTTTGGGTACCCTTCAGAAAGGATGGCGTTAGAGTCGTAGAATTGGGAATGCTGCATTTTCAATTCCTTTCAACGTGATATGGATATGCAAGTAGATACTTAAGGCATTATTGCCATCTCAGGGGTATATACCGCGCGTAACACCTGTCACGTACAGTATTTATTCCATTTTGTGCTTACAATTTTTGGTGATTTACGCATTTATTGTGATTAAAATAATGCATAGTTATAAACAGTGGCATGGGAGAAAAAAATAAAAAAAACAAATACCCGGTTGAGTGTGTTACTGTTCTGTATGACTACCATGGCCTGGCATTTTCTACCTTTTTTTCTGTATGATGACAGCTGATACTCATCGAACATTAAAAAAAATAAATAAAAGACTAAATAAATTAAAAAGCTTTGAAATCAAGTAAAGACTGTAACTGCCACAACTCGTACAAAAATATTTTGTTTTGCTTGTCTTGTCAAGTTAACGATAATATTATTAATCGTTTTTACTGCTAAGGGAATCCCGGAAACACTTCGCCGTCATATTATCTAGCTTGGATGCTGGCGTTGGCAGGCGCACCTTGGTTGCACTTGTTCCATTAGCCGTCAGCGAGTGACGCAATTGGATCTCTTCGCCAGCATTTATCGAATTCGAACGTGGAGTTTTGTCAGTGTTGACCGAATTCCCCTTCTGTGGCCGCTTGCTTCGCCGCCGAAGGTGAAAAAAATCCGCGCAACGTAATGGCTGCTACTTCCGCCCCGAGCAAAAGGTACGGTGTCTTCTACTAGCCTGTAAAATAAAAACGTTCCTTTACTATTTCTCTATTTTTTTTTTCATTATAATATGTTGTTCGTCTGCTGGTATCATAAGAAAGTAATCCTTTCAAGCATTAATATTAAGGATTGTCTTTTATATGTGTAGGTCCCGCCTCTGATGATTATCCAGCGAATCACAGATAGTTATGGTGGCCGATGGACGTCCCTGCAGCCAATCAGAGCCCGCTGTGGGCGGGCCCCTGTAGTTCCCACACAGCTTTCGAGCAGGGACCTCTCTGCAGTCCTCTACCCGGATTCCAGCGTCTCAACCTGGGCTCGCCATCCGAGCAGAGACCGCCGCATTGTTCTCCACCAGGACGGTCGTCACTATGGACCCCTCACGGCTGCCACCCGGCAGGTTCTGGCCCCGTCATCACGCCCCACTATGCCGATGGACCCCAGCAGGTTGGAAGAGAAGTTGTATATGGTCAACTTACTAAAATAATGGCTGAAGTCTTTTTCTTTCTTTCTTTCTTTCTTTCTTTCTTTCTTTCTTTCTTTCTTTCTTTCTTTCTTTCTTTCTTTCTTTCTTTCTTTCTTTCTTTCTTTCTTTCTCTTTCTTTCTTTCTTTCTCTTTCTTTCTTTCTTTCTTTATCTTTCTTTCTTTATCTTTCTTTCTTTTTTTAATCTTTCTTTCTTTTTTTAATCTTTCTTTCTTTTTTTGTGAACTCATCACTCATGCATTAAATTATAAATAAATCATGTACTGTACAGTATTATATTTTTAGTGTTTTCTGACTAAACAAAAAAATAATAATCTTGGACATTATTGTGAATTACAATGTCCAAATTATTATTCTTATTACTATTATTATTGTTATTATTATTTGCTTGATTGTGACTGGAAAAAGTTAGTAAAATTCCCCCCTCCTAAAAAAACAAACATTTTTTAAATTAATTTGATCAATTGTTTTTCCTTTATTTTATTCTCTATTTAATTGTAATTGAAATAATGATGTTGAATGTTTTGAATGTATTGATTGATCTTGTTTTTTTTGTGTGTGTGTCTGGAAGAATGGGAAAACTAGGACATTTTAGGAAAGTGGAAGAAACGGTACTACCTGTATCCTGAAATTTTGTAATATTTGCAAAATTGAATGGTGTTTCTCCAAAGTTTCATAACTACAGCTGTTGCCCTTTCAAAATGATAGCTAAGTTTAAAAAGCCAGGAGGGCACAAGGGTCGAAAATGTTATTGGGGAAAAAAAATAAAAAATAAAATATATATATATATATATATCCATCCATCCATTTTCTTGACCGCTTATTCCTCACAAGGGGGGGGGGGGGGGCTATCTCAGCTGGCTCTGGGCAGTAGGTGCGGGACACCCTGGACTGGTTGCCAACCAATCGCAGGGCACACAGAGACGAACAACCAACCACACTCACAAGCACACCATCGGGACAATTCGGAGCGCCCAATTAACCTGCCATGCACGTCTTTGGAATGTGGGAGGAGACCGGAGTACCCGGAGAAGACCCACGCGGGCACGGGGAGAACATCCAAACTCCACCCAGGAAGGTCCAAGCCTGGACTCGAACCGGAGACCTCAAAACTGGGAAGCGGACGTGCTAACCACTCGACTTATATATGTATATATTTCCAATTTAATAAAATTTTTTCCTTCATTCTTTAAAAAAAAAAAAAAAAAAAGAATTGAAAGGGAACAGACAGAAGTAAAACTTGTGGGTTAGGGGTTAGGGTCAGGTGCCCCTGATCATAAAATAAAATAAAATAAAAATCAAATAATAATCAAATAATAATGATAACAATAATAATCAACACAAAATAAATGACATTAAGCAGTCAACTTATGCTTGTCCTATATATAGATATGTATTCTAGTAATTGAGTTTTTATACATTTAAAAAAAAAAAAAAAAGATGATTTAGTTATGTGATCCAGATTGTTCCACAAACTGACACCTTGAGTAGAAATACATTGTTCTTTTTGTTTTGTTCTGTATTTAGGTTTGGGAAAAAAAATATCTGTTCCTCTTAAAATGTACTCACTTTACCTTTTATTGAATTTAATTAGAATGTTAATTGGTAAAATCTCTATTAAATAATTGTGTTTACGCTACTTTCCAGATATCTCCAAATTCAGAGTCTCGTTACGGACTGGACCCAGGGCTGCTTCCCAGCGCAGTAAGTTTATTGTTATTTTTAAGGACTACTTTTAAAAACTGATGCTATCATGCTAACTCTTCCATAACTGGGCTTAGGTCAAAGTGATGGCGGACGACACGGCGGAGTGGGAAGGGAAAGTTTTCGTCTCGGAGCCTTTTGGCCCTCCGCCTCCTCTTCCGACCACTTCCTGCATCATGGAGGATGGAGGTAATAATGTGACCATGTTATTTCCAAGTATTACCTTCAGAACACTCTGATCCTGTGTCAAATCGTTTGCCTTTGCAAAAGTACACTGCACAGTTCGCCAAATAAGAGGTCAAGTGTGCTTGATTAATGCTAGTTATTTGCCACTCCCGGTTAGTTAGCTGTAAAGCTGACACATAAACAAAAGGAATTTAGACATTGACTTTTTAAATGTGAAAATGTTCAAACAAACCAGATAATTTTGTCTAACGAGTCAACTAGTTTACTTCGCCATGACGAAATATAGTTGTGTTGACATGTGTGATGATGTCATGTTCCATCCAGGCAGCGCCAGCCCCCGTGCCATCCGTTCCACCACGTACTGCTTCCCCCAGGATGGTCCCACCGCTCTGCTGGCCCGTCTGCCCCTGGCCACGCTCGTTACGCCCCTGGCCAGACACAACTCACTGGAGGTGACGTTTTAAATCTTCAATTTCAATATAATAATATAATAAAGCAATTAAGAAGTTAATTTGGTTATATATATATATATATATACATAGACAAAATCCTCAAAGAGATCTTCTATCACAAAACAAGACAATTCCTCGAAAATAATTTAAAAAAAAAATCTGACAAAATTTTCACATCATAATGTCTAAATAGCACAATTGCGCCTCCTGAATTTTTCCTGTAATTTATTTAGATTTTCCACGCCTATGGAAGGCTGTTTGAATATTTATTCCATATTCTTGATGTTAGTCTTAAAGTCCGTACTTGTACCCTTTTTTTGTCCTCACATGTCTACTAGTTGGTGTTGCTAGCTGTACAGTAGTCTACCAGAATGGTTTAATTGCATACTAATGGGCCAAATGTCGACGCCTTCTTAAAATAAGTTTTTTTTTTCAGATTTTTCAGGAAATACAAAAAAATATTTGCATCATGAGGAGATAATTTAGGCCAAAAAATATATGTGTATATATAATGCAAAAAATGACTTAGGCAATTATTTTAAGAGGGTGACAATGTGTCAATAATAAACAATAGAGATGTAGCGATATCCAAACATCACGATACGATATCACAATATGAAGGTCACGATACAATAATTATCATGATAGTGTGGCGATGTTGGCGACACGAAAAAAGTCACAATATTGAAAAAAAAAAATAGCTCGTACTAAAAAAACA
Source organism: Festucalex cinctus (assembly GCF_051991245.1). Taxonomy (NCBI): domain Eukaryota; kingdom Metazoa; phylum Chordata; class Actinopteri; order Syngnathiformes; family Syngnathidae; genus Festucalex; species Festucalex cinctus. The sequence goes on along the minus strand of NC_135415.1, from coordinate 14,010,605 downwards.
ATATGAATGTGCTTTTAAACATAACAATGCATATAAACAACCTACAATCTCTAATAAAACTTAATATTTAGGCACTTGCTTATGCAAGCACACATTGAATTCCTCCACATATCGACTCGCTTCACAAGCATATTACGTGCTCCCTTCATCTGACCATTAGTGTAGATTTTAAATATAGAAGGGCCAAAACATGCCTTGTGAAAATTAAACTGCACTTAAAAAAAAACACACACACAAAAAAAACACACACAAAAAAACAGCCACTAGAGGGTGCTAGAAGTGCACAAATGGAAATCAACCGGACTTTTTTTTTTTTTTTTTAACAGATGTGCTGCTTTTAACATCGGGACATAACGATGACGATATATGGTGGCAGTTTTAATACCGCAATATCACACTATTTCCGTTATCATTGCATCTCCGAGCAAACAGGCGAGCTGTGACGTTCGCAAGGGCACTTTGACGTCAATTTCGGTCGACAGCAGAGGACGGTGAAGTTGATGTAAATCTGCTTAATTCTTACTCCAGCAACACAAAATTCATCACAGTATTGTGTTTAAAGCACTGTAGGAATAATTGTAAATATAAGTTATTTGCTGCAATGAAGAATTGCTTGTGCTTCTAATGAAGAATGATTTGCTCTGCTCCACACTCACATTCACATAACATAGCTATATGTTATCGTAACAGAAGACTCAAGAAGCACAAGAACCAGAACATCTAACGCAGCAGAATGGTTAGAGCCAGTCTGCTGAGGCCGCCTGTTTTCTGTTAAGAAATGATTGCAAACTTGACCACATATGTACTCAGCAAACTTCCACTCACATGCGCACACGCATAGGCAAACAAGTACACTGTGTTACAACTATGCCTTGTATTTGGATTTTTAGGGTTGGAACCTCCATGTAATTAGGGGCGTGGCTGTGTGGAAACCAAATAAAAAGAGAGGGTGAGGAGAGGATTCTTCAGAGAGTGCAGGAGTGAATTGTATCAGTCAGTTCCTCTCCTCTCTCCTCGTAAGCCTTGAACTGAGTGTCTTCTCTCCTTTTTGTGTCGTGTTTAATAGATGTCAAACCGGTAAACCTGACAGGCACATATTAAACATTATTCCCAAAGAAAGGTTTTGCCTTGAGTTCCACTTTAATTGAACGGCTTGCCATACATGTAGCTTCATTGACGTCTCGTCTCCAGAAGCGTCCGCCGGTGGTCATGGAGGACACGTGCGTGTCGGGATGCGGCTGGTGCGGCGCGTCCATGTGCGTCGCCATGAGCTGGCAGGACTGCGGCCAGAGGTTCCGCTGCCCTTTTTGTGACAAGCTAACCGAAGGTAAAACTGAACCGGAAAAAAAACAGTGCGACCACTTTTGAGTGAAGGGACCACTGTTTTGGTGACATCAGTGTCCTTGTGTCCTCTGCCAGTGCCGTGGCAACAATACCAGCCTACAGACGGGGTGGACGGGGTCCGGCTGGATCGGGATCAGAGACCCCAAATCCACATGGGGTCCTATGAAGTCCTCCACGCCTTCAAGGTTCCTTTTGGCGCACGTTTTGCTTGACACTGAAGGTGAAATTTGGGCGCCATCATGAAGAGACCCTCCAAAAAAAGTCTCAAGAACCAAATTTGAATCCTTGATAGAAAATATTCAATAGTGACAGCACTACATGAATTTCAATGGCCCTCCATTAAAAAACAACAACAAAAAAACAAACAAAAATCTCATTTTTGAAGTCAGTTGCACTAAAATGAAATTTGCATGTTTATCATGTATCGAACCACAAACAAGGTCTCAAGAACTTGTACCTGAAAAAAACCCAACTGCAAATCCACCATTTTGGTTTGAAGTTGCCATTTTATATCTAAGCCATGTCTGAAAAGGCACAGTACGAGGTCTGCCATTTTGGTTTGAAGCAGCCATTTTTGGTTCATTCATAACCATTGATTGTACCCTCGAGAATTGTATTTTAAAATGTTAGCCCCCAAAGACAGTTTCAAACAGCAACATGAAAATTAATAGATATGTCTCTCATGAGTAGACCCACAAAAAAAAGTCCAACATGAGGAAATCCACAAAAAGTCACAAAAACGCACTGAAACGACAACGGCCATTTTGTCCTGAAGCCGTCATTTTTGTGACATTTTTCAATCTTTCTCCTCCATTTCTCTTATCGGATAGCCACCAAATTTACACCACATATTATGTGTGACATGACATCAAACTATAAATAATCAGTTTTGGTCATTGCACGTGGGCGGAGCATAGCGCCAATACCACAAGGTCAGATCTTGTTGAAGACAAAATTCCTAATGATTAATTTTTTTTTAGGTATAAAAAAAAAAAAATAGTAAAAATAACTAAAATAAATCATAAATAAAATACAATAGTAATAATAATAATAATAATACAAATAATTATAAAATTGCTAATAAATAATATCCTGTGTTTATTTTATGTGCACGCAACAGGGCGAAGCGGCAGCACTGCTTCTGGCCGTCGACACGTCAGCGGCGGCGCTGAGAGGCGGCCATTTGGAGTTTGTGACGCAAGAAATACACACTCTGCTCGCCTCACTAAGCCGGTCGGTATAACACACACTGAAAACACAATCGTGCAAAAGCACACGTTGACCGCCAATTTTGGCGCAGGGACGTCCACGTGGGCCTGCTGACGTACGACAGCCGGATCCAGCTGTACGACCTCAGCCCCGCCCTGTCCCGCCCGCGCATGCTGGTCATGGCGGAGACATGGGACGAGCTGCAGCTTCCTGTCAGGGAGGGGCTTGTACTCCCCCTAAGGGACTGCATGGACAGCATCACCAGGTAGAAAAAAAAAAGACAGTTATGTAAAAAATAAAACAAGAGATAAATTTTTACTAGGGGTGTCAAAATTAGTGTGTTAATTTTGAGTTCATTTAAAGTTCCTTTAACGCAGCTAACTTTTTTCACGCGCGATTAATGACCGCCCCTTATTTGGACAAATGTAAATATAAAAATACAAATACATACATAAATACATACTTAATAGATAAAATATAATAAATGATATAAAATTAAAGAAATAATAATAAATAAATAAATAAATAAATAAATAAAAATTTAAAAAATACAAATGCAATTATGCCATCTAGTGGCAGAAAAAATGACCAACACAAATCAATATCACACTTGTTTTTTTTTTTTTTTTTTTTTTACAGTACTGTACATTTCTTTAATTGTAATTAAATTTTATGAATTCTTATGACATTACTGATGACTAAAAGATGCAGCCATATGTCTATTAACTCATTCACTCCCAGCCATTTTTTACTGAAGCCACCCCCTTCGCTCCCAGCTGTTTTACTGGACTTTGACTGATATTGCAAGGCCCACAGAATATTGTGTTCTATTGCTATAAAAACATGGAACCTACCAAAAGAAAGATTGGAGTCTCGTCTTTCATCAGGGAACAAAAAAGTATATTTCTATCTGTTTCCGTTTTATGAGCATTAGAATATAGCTAAGTTTCATTCTCGTTTTCATCATGGCCCTGGTTGATCTGTTATAGTCTGCTGCCACCTGCTGGCCATTTTTGGAATTACAAATTTTTTTTCACCCATTCTCTGCAGTTGAGAGGCTGCATCAAAGCCTTCTGTATGTTCTAGCATAAAAAAAACAAAAAAACAAAAAAAAAACATATAAATACGTATTTGGGACACTTAATACAATTAAAATAGAACATATTTATACGTTTTTGGGAGCAAATGAGTGAAACATGTTTTCCCACTTTTATGTTAAGAATATGAAAACTTACTGAATGAAAAAATATTGTATTATACATTTAGAATAGATTTAAAATTTGCGATTAATCGTGAGTTAACTATTGAAGTCATTCAATTAATTATGATTACAAATTTTAAATCGCCCGACACCCCTAATTTTCCTACTAGTGGTAAGACTATTTCCAATGCTAATGTGCTAACAGTTGGTAGACTCACATTTAGCAAGATAGCAACCTAAGTAGACAATGTCTGAGGCTGTACAATGTACATTTTTTTTTTTACATCTTTCCCTGTTTTGTAGTACGATCTGTAGTGAGAATTGATCAAATGCTAACATGCTAACATTTGTGTGGTGGTGTTGTAGCGTGTTGCAGCACATTCCGCAGATGAGTCCGGAGGGTGACGACTCGCCGGGCGTCCCAGTGGAGCTCCCGGTCAAAGCGGGACTGGCCGTCCTCAAAACGCTGGACTGTCCCGGCAAACTGCTCGTCTTCCCCTCGGCTCCGTTAGTTGAGACAGAACAAACCTCCACCGGTTTCTTCGGGACCAGCACGCCAAAAGTAAGGCCAAAAGTCATTTTAGGGATGGACTCAAGATGGCCTATCAGTCTTGTTCTATTCAAAATGGTGTCATGACTTCCCCTCGCAGTCCATCTTCCAGCCACCGGAGGGCGCCACCTCATTGGCTGAGGCGTGCGTCCATCAGGGTTGCGGCGTTCACCTGTTTCTCCTCTACCCGCAAGACGTGGGCGGGGCTTGGCCCGGCCACGTTCCCTACCTGACGGGCGGTGCATTGTACGCCTACGACCACCTGCAGGTATCGCAGAAGCTATTCATCAAATGCTAACATGCTAATAAGAATCATAGTTCACATCTTTCCCTCTATTCAGTTGCTATTTTTTGATAATTTATCAAATGCAAATATATATAATGAGGTGACCTGTGCTCAAATACTATTGTAATTAAAATTTAGAAGGATGCTAACATCTTAGGTGTTGCTAGGCTAATATACGTACTTATCTACAGGGGGATTTGGACCGGGAGCGCTTTAGCCGCAATCTAAAGCGCGTCGTGGCGGCAGATGTTGGCTACAGGGCGGAGCTTCGCTTGTTTGTTAGCAAAGGTGAGTCTCTGAAACCCGCAAAATCCTTTACAAGAATGCACCCACAATGCAATTCTGTTGGCAGGGATGCGCGTTTCCGGTTGCTACGGACCATTCGCGCCACGGCCGAGGCCTGACAGAGTTGCTATGGCGATGCTGGACGGCTGGACGACGCTGGCAGTGGAGCTAGCGCATGACGGTAGTGCTCTAGATGTGACGCGAGGCGTCACGATACAGGTACGGCACACTAGCTGTACTTTTTCGTTTGATTTTTTTTTTTTTTGTGGCAGACACGAAGGTTAAGTAAATTCAGAGTTCATTTGTAATCAACGATAAGTTAGACTTTGTTGTTTTATTGTCTTTTTTTGTGTCATGAAAATCGATCAAATGCTAACAGTCGGCGTGCTAACATTTAGCAAGAAAACAACTTAGTCTGAAAGTTGCTAAGTAAGGCAGCTTGAGAGGATCGTGATCTAAAATTAGAAAAAATTTCAGCGGAAATTTTGGATGTGACTGCTGACTCTTGCAAGGTGGAAATTCGCATGCACTGAACAGTTTGCCAAAGCCTGTTGAAATCAAGTCACGTCCTTTTGAAATCAGGGCACTTCCTGTTGATAACAGGTCAGTTCTGGGTCACTTCCTGTTGAAATCAGGTCACTTCCGGTTGATTTTAGGCCACTTCCGGGTCACTTCATGTTGAAATCAAGGTCACTTCTGGGTCACTTCCTGTTGAAGTCATGTCAGTTCCCGGTCTCTTCCTGTTGAAATCAAGGTCACTTCTGGGTCACACCTGTTGAAATCAAATCACTTCCTGTTGAAATCAGGCCACTTCCGGGTCACTACCTGTTGAAGCAGGTCACTTCCTGTTGAAATCAAGGTCACTTCCTGTTGAAATCAAGCCACTTCCTGTTGAAATCAGGTCACTTCTGGGTCACTTCCTGTTGAAATCAGGCCAGTTCCGGGTCACTACCTGTTGAAATCAGGTCACTTCCTGTTGAAATCAAGGTCACTTCTTTGTCACTTCCTGTATAAATCAAGCCACTTCCTGTTGAAATCAGGTCACTTCTGGGTCACTTCCTATTGAAATCAAGTCACTTCCTGTTGAGATCAAGTCACTTCCCTTTGATTTTATGCCACTTCTGGGTCACTTCCTGTTGAAATCAGGTCACTTCCTGTTCAAATCAAGTCACATCCTGTTGAAATAGGGTCAGTTTCGGGTCATTTCCTTTTGAAATCAGGTCACTTCCTGTTGAAATCAGGTCACTTCCTGTTCAAATCAAGTCACATTCTGTTGAAATAGGGTCAGTTTCGGGTCATTTCCTTTTGAAATCAGGTCACTTCCTGTTGAAATCAGGTCAATCCCTAGGTGCTTGATTTGTGGATCCCCCCCTTCTCCATGCATTCCTATGAGACTTTTTTTTTGGCGGGGTTTTTTTGGGAATTGCGTCACCATGATAACTCGGAATTCCGAAAAAAACGAGAGTCAGATCGAATCGCATCTTTTGAGACCTCATTTGTGCCGGTACGTCTAACGGTTCGGGCCGCATTTTGTCTGAAAAATTCCGGTAAATAAAGAATAATAATAAACGCCGTTTTCTAGGATAGTATTAAGTGCCTGCTTTGCTTCGCAAGCGGTAGCTCTGCTAATGCTTTGCTTCGCAGCAGTCACATAATGAGAATTTATTTCATGCTAACATGCTAACACTATTTTTTTAGGGTTAATGATATTTTTCTTTCTCTTCTACGTGTTGCTAGGCAGTCCTGGCGTACAACACCCCATTAGGAGAGCGGAGATCCAGGGTGCACACGTTAACGCTGCGATGCTCACGCCACCTGCAGGACACTTTCCGCCAGTACCAGGCCCAGACGCTGCTGGCCTTCTACTGCAAGAAGAGTAAAAAAGGAAGGGCACAAAAGCAAGGGATAAACAATTACACGTCGCATTCTTTTATGTCCTCCGTTTGCAGTGTATTGTGCGGCTTTGGAGCGCCCCCTGCAGGATCTGCGTGAGGAGCTCCAGAGGGACCTGACTGAGGCATTGGCATCCTACCGCCGTCACGGCTGCTCCGCTTCGGCGTGGGCGTCGTCCGGTCAGCTGGTTCTTCCTCGGGGCCTGCGAGCGCTGCCCGTCTACGTCAACAGTCTGAGGAAGAGCGACGTGCTGCTTCCCGGCCTGCGCACTTCGGTCCACTGCCGCCTGGGGCTGCGTTGCCGGGTGCTCGCTTTGGACGCCGCAGCCTGCGCCATGCACTTTTACCCCATGCTGATGCCTCTGGTATGTACACGTGCAGCAAAACTTAAAAAAAAAACAACAACAACAAAAAAAACACTAAGCTCCATTTATGTTTATTTGTTATGGTTAAAATGTTTTTAATGTGAATACCATATTTATTTTATTACGGTAACTTTATGATATATTGTAAATAATGATATTGTCAATAATATGATACTAAAATATTGGTAAAATAAACAATATTTATTTTAATAAATAAACTTACATATTAGTAAAAGAAACAATGTATATTAAATATATTTTTTTATGTGAATATTGTATTATTTTATTATGGTAATTTGATGACTTATTGTAAATAATGATATTGTCAATAATACGATACTAAAATATTAGCAAAATAATCAATTTTACTCTTAATAAATAAAATTACAGATGAGTAAAATAAACAATGTTTATTAAATATTTTTTAATGTCAATACTGTATTTTATTACTGTAATTTGATGACTTATTGTAAATAATGGTATTGTAAATAATATGATACTAAAATATTAGTAAAACAAACAATGTTTATTATTTTTTTTTTAATGTGAATACTGTATTTATTTCATTATGGTAATTTGATGACTTATTGTAAATAATGATACTAAAATATTAGTAAAATAAACAATATTACTTTTAATAAATAAACTTACATATTAGTAAAATAAACAATGTTTATTAAATATTTTTTTTTAATGTGAATACTCTATTTCATTATTGTAATTTGAAGACTTATTGTAAATAATGATATTATAAATAATATGGTACTAAATTATTAGTAAAATAAACAATATTACTTTTAATAAATAAACTTACATATTAGTAAAATAAATACAGTTTATTAATTTTTTTTTTTAATGCGAATACCATATTTATTTGATTAGGGTAACTTTATGACATATTGTAAATAATGATATTGTCAATAATATGAGACTAAAATATTAGTAAAATAAACAATATTACTTTTAATAAATACACTTACATATTAGTAAAATAAACAATTTTTATTAAATAATTTTTTATGTGAATACTGTATTTTATTACTGTAATTTGATCACTTATTGTAAATAATATTGTAAATAATATGATACTAAAATATTAGTAAAATAAACAATGTTTATTAAATAATTTGAATTATTTTGAATAATTTTACATAAAATATAAGGATATTAGTAAAATGTTTTATTTTATAAAATACTATTTATTATTGAATTATAATTATATATAAATAATTATATATATATATATTAGGGGTGTGAATTGCCTAGTACCTGACGATTCGATTCGTATCACGATTCACAGGTCACGATTCGATTCGATACCGATTAATCCCGATACGAATGGTCACGATTCGATACCGATTAATCCCGATACGAATTTATAAGTTCGATTGTTGCGATTTTTTTCCATTCAAATTTAGAAAATACTATAAGTAAATTTGTACATGTACACTGTAAGATTTGTATGAATATATTTATCTAAAACTTGAGGCTTATAACCGTGAGCCACTGTACACAAACAGTTTGCAATCTGTTTTACATTTGAACAGCATTAAAATAAAAATATTAAGGCTTAATGTGCCGTTCATATAACATTCTTCCATGCTCAAGGTGTGAATCCTAAAAAAAAAAAAAAAAAAAAAAAAAAAAAAAAAAAAAAAAATCGATTCTGCCGATTACTGAATCGATTCGAGAATCGCGCGATGTAGTATCGCGATATATCGCCGAATCGATTTTTTTTAACACCCCTAATATATATATATATATATATATATATATATATATATATATATATATATATATATATATATATATATATATATAAAATTAGACATGAAATGAAAAAATATTTTACTCTATATAAAAGTGGAAAAGATGTTGAAAAATTGAGTTAAAATTAAAAAAAAAATGTTCCTACTGTAAAAGAATTAGTGTGATATTGATTTGTGTTGAGGTCATTTTTCTGCCACTAGATGGCATAATTGCATTTGTAAGACATTGGGGACAGCTCAGTTCATTTTTCTTTTCATATTAAGAGCTATCTAATCTTTAACAAGAAGTAGCTTGTGAAATTCTGCACATTTTTTAAAATTGTAAATTACAACTGGATTATATATGAAATTATATATAAATAAATATACATGAATTAAAAATATATATCTTACTCTTTTACTCTTTGACACAAATAACAAGCAGCAAACACAGTGAGCGTAAGATTTGCTGACTTGCACATGATGCCGATTTGCACAAAAAAATCCTGAAAAAAAAAATCATTAATTTTATCGCCTTCAGCCGCTATCGAGCGCTGGAAACGTGAAGGAGGAGGAAGATAATGAGGGTGCGCTACGTTGTTCGGCCGCAAGCCTGCGCCCGGGCGGGATGTATTTGCTGCACGCCCCCCATACCCTCCTGCTGTGGGTGGGCGCCCACGTCCCGGCATGCACTTTAGTCGAGCTCTTCAATGTGACATCTCTGCCCTCTGGAGAGGTAACCTGTTTTGTTTGTTCACTACAACTTATATACTACTTTATTTAGAACATAATCTATGTTGTTCGTCCATTCCAGACCAAGCTGCCGGTTCTTGACACTCCGTTGTCGGCGGCCGTTCGATCTCTCCTCGACGCGCTGGACTCTGAGGTCCCGTGCTTCCGCCAGGTAAACACTCCTTGACTCTAGAGCGTCACGCAAAGTTGTTGGTAACGTTTTCACGTAACCTTCGCAGCTGCTCCTGGTGAAGCAAGGCGACGCCGGCGAGGAGCTCCTGCGGCGCCACCTGGTGGAGGACAAGAGTCCCAACGGCGGCGCGTCCTACGCTGACTTCCTCTACCACCTGCACGTCAACTCCGTCAGCCTGTTGCAATGACCCCACAAACACATTCATGACTGTTGTCTTTATTTATTTACTATTCATTCACAGGGTTGTGTTAATAAACACTGTGACTAGACGCTGGTTGAACAGGCCTGACTGGAAATTATTTCCATGTCATTTTTGAGCTGTAATTATGGTTCGCAATGAACCTGTTGGCACATACTGTATGTGATTAGAAGTTTTTTTTTTTGTTTTTTTTTGGGTAGCTGTCATTCTAAGCTTGAACCCAAGAGGCTGCTAGAGAGCTGCACTGCAAAGCCAGGAAATGGTGGATATTGCTTTTCAAAATAACGTGCACAAGGGGTAAAACAATGATAAAATATCAAAAGTGGTTTTAATCACCCGCCCTACCTTCCATTGTTACAGTTTCTTCCTTTCTCTTTTCATCCTACATAACTACTAACCTACATTCCATGACTTTGACCTACATTCCTTTCTTTGCCTCCAGCTTTCCTTCATTCTGTCATTTATTCTCTTTCTCAAATAAATGAATTTAAAAAGTGTATACAGTGGACCCACCGCTATTTGGGAGGATAGGGACCAGTCCGAGAATTGTGAAAGTTTGCGTATAATTGACAGTACACCCTTTGAAATTAATTCGTAGGGGGCAAGGGCGGGGACAGACTAAGCACATAAAGAAGAGGAAAAAAATTAAACAAAAAAACCAAAACATTTCCGTCCCTGTTTCTACCAGGTCAGAGGTCAGCAACGACATCAAACTCAGAATATGCACGTAGCAAAGCTTTTGCACTTTTCATTTTGATCATTTTTAAAGATTTGACATGATTGTCTATTAGCGCCTTCAAAAATACAGAAAAAAGGGGGCTTTGCCTTTCTCCTTTTGGAGCAATGAATGAAACATTTAGCCAGTAATCACATTAATATTTAGACAGTAAGTTGTTCAGGGGGACTATTTTTAACCTCCCCAAATTCTTCAAAAATGCCGATTAACATTATGTTACTTTTTTCTTTTTTTTTTTTTATCGGATAGATTAAAAAAATATTGGTGGGTGGGGGGGGGGGGCGATTATTACTAATAAGTGAGCCTTTTTATTTATTTATTGAAAATACATTTGTTAAGTTTAAAAAAAAAGTAAAAAAAACGGAAAAAAATGACATTGGGAAAAAAAGAACAAAAAACTCTTATTTTGACGTCTTTGAAAGTCGGAACCGGAAGTTTGCTTTAACTTCGCGGCGAACTTGACTAAAGGGGGGCTGGTCGAGTGAGCGAGCTGTCAAACCGAGAGAGAAAGGGAGGGAGAGACCTTCCGTGCTCGGCTTGGTGTTTCCCTATTAAACCTCACCCTCACCTCTTCTTCCAGTGCCGGAAGACTTTATTTATTCGTGGCTACTGGGCGTACCTGTTGCGTTAACTTCGCCCCCCACACCACCACTACACCGGTTGACAAAGGACATTTTTCCGGAGGCGGGGAGGCAAACAAGAAGAAGACGGAGAAGAAGAAGGAGGAGAAGCGGGAAACATGGCTACGACAACCTGCACAAGATTCACGGACGAATATCAGTTGTACGAGGAGCTTGGCAAGTGAGTGACAACCGGACACACACTTCGGAGCTCGGTGACCGTCGTCCCCCGGCTGCCCAGTGCCCACACGCCTCCCCTCGGCTGCATGTGGGCTGGGGGGGGTGACGACGACGGTCGCCGAGCTCCAGAGCGGAGCCAGCGATGCGTGGGCGTGCATGTGACGACGTGCGCGCGCGTTTCGTGAACGACAACTCTCAAAACGCGCATGTTTGGAGGAATGTAAACAATAATAGACGAATGTGCTGTGCCATGTTTGTTGCATGAAATATTACTCATGATAATTTGTAAGTCGTAATCGAGAGTTGTGAGTAGATGATCAGGTTTTTAGGATTTTATTTAAAAATATTTATTTGGCAAACAAGAAACTTTTCTTCCCTCACATATACGACTTATTTAAACATTTTCAATATACTGCCTTTTATTTCTTTACTATATTTTTAAATTGATATTTTAAAATGATAACTATACCACCTTTGCATAGAACATTTTATTCTCATACAAACACAATACTTTTTATTGAAACATGTCTTCTTCTTGGAAATACATATAAAAAAATGTACAGATTTCTTGAAACTATACCACATTTTTTTTTAAATATTCTAGACCCTCATACCATTGCTATAGAAAATATTCTATTTTTTTTTCTTTCAAAAGTAGAGCGTGTTTTCATAGAAATTATTTTAGTTTTTTTTTTTTGCAAAAAAAAAAAAATTGTATATTCGTAGAAATTATGTTCAACTTTTTTTTTTTTTTAAATATACCACATTTTCACAGAAATTTTTTTGTGGACAATATAACACTTTATCCCCTCCAAATAAGTGATTTATCCTAGAAAGTATGGTGCTGTTTAGAGAAAACATCACGTTTTTTTTCCTTTTAGAAAATATTACACCTTTACACATTTTTTGGGAAAATATCCTACTTTTGTATGAACAGTATGGGACCGTTCACCCCAAGAAAATGTGATTTTTGTTGAATTTCATTATTTAACTCTTTTTCTGAAGAATGCCTGACTTAATCACTGTTTTATCTTGAGATATTTTTACTTCTGTAAACCTCTAAAATCTTTTTTTTTTTCAGATAGAAAATGCAGTAGTGGAAATCGAAATGAGCTTTTTATGAATAAATATGTAGTATCATGTTTTGTTTTGTTTTGTTTTGTTTCAAGGGGCGCCTTTTCAGTGGTTCGTCGATGCGTGAAGCTGTGCACGGGACAGGAGCATGCAGCCAAAATCATCAACACCAAAAAATTATCCGCCAGAGGTAAAAATTGCCTGTCATGTGTTGTCAGCTTTTCTATGTTGTACATGTATTAAAATATTTGTTATGTAGTGGCAATTTTAGTTACCTGGTTTGACGTGTAGTGTGCATATTGCTTCTTTCGCCAGATTTTTTTTTTATCTATGTGTTGTATATTGAACCACTCACTGCAGTAGAGTGGGACAACTCAATTTTTGTCATTTTTGCAGGAAAGTCATTTCTATAGCAGTGATTGTTTCTCCCACAGTTTTTTTTTTTTTTTTTACCGAAATTGTTTTTCCTCAGATTTTGGCAATTTTCCAGATTTGATGACTTTGGACTTAGCCCATGTTATGGATGTATTAGATCCATTTCTTGCACTTTTAGCAACAACTGGAGTTCCTTGGATATGCAAGAATTTCCAAACTCCTATCCAATAAAAGGTCCAATATTTGATGAAAACATACTGTACACAATATGGATGTAACGATAAGCGCGATATCGTGATATTAAAACTGCCACAATATCATCGTCGTCATTTTCACGATATTTAAATGCAACACATCTGTTAAAAAAAAGTGAGGTTGATTTCTATGTGTATAGTTCTAGCACCCTCTGGTGGCTAGTTTTTTTTTATTGCAATTGAATTTTCATTAAGGATGTTTTGGCCCATCTATGTTGAAAATCTACACTAATTGTCAGATGAAGGTGAACGAAATATGCCTGTGGAGCAAGTCAATATGTGGAGGAACTCAATGTGTGCGTGCGTTAACAACATAACATAATAATAATAACATAACATTGCTGTTATTGACAAAAGCACAATAATGGTTGTTTTTTTTTTTTAAGTATGAGGGTTTATTATTATTTTTTTCAATATTGTGACATTTTTTAAATATCGCCAACCTCCCCATAATATTGTGATAATCATCGTATCGTGAGCTTCATATAGTGATAATTATCGTATCGTGATGTCTGGATATCGTTACATCCCTAGTATACAAGCAGTTACAGAGATTTAAAGGGATACTTGACTCATTGAGCCATTTTCAGCAGTAAAAAGTGAATATATTGTCTTTAATTAATGTGGTAACTTCATTATTTTTCATGTACAATTAATACCTTTTAAAAAGTAATTTTTCTACTTGCTGTCGACTGATGATGACATCACCTGCGCTGAGGAAGTAGGTCACAACCAATCGTGGCACAGTTTGCTGACCAAACACCTGAGAACAGGTGATCCATGATTGGTTGTGACCTACTTCCTCAGCGCAGGTGATGTCATCATCAGTCGACAGCAAGTAGAAAAATTACTTTTTAATGGTTTAAATGTACATGAAAAATAATGAAGTTAACACATTAATTAAATTACATTATAACTTTTAACTGCTGAAAGTTGTTCAATGAGTCAAGTATCACTTTAACAAAAAAGTAAAGAAATAAAAAAAATACCTTACTAAAATGACTAAAAGAGCGTGCAGTGCAAGAATAAGATGTTATTGTATTTGTTGTATCTTTTAAAGCGACTGCGTTGATGTGATGTGATGCCTCGTGTGAGTTATCCCCTCGGATGAGTCAATACGCAATTTAATCAAGTGCATTTTTCCAGCTGTCAATAAAGGGCCTTCGCTAGCGATGGCCGCTAATGTTAGCGAACACCAACAAATGGGGTAAAACGAAACCAACTCCACCGAATCTGCATACACGCCAATTAAAGACCATAATTGACTGAACGTCTTTTGCTCTCTTTGGACTGAAATGGTTTCTGACCCTCGCCGTTCATTTTTGGGCTGCCCCGAGGCCCGGAGGTTGATTGGGAGTGTGCCATCATCACCGCTGCGATATCAATAAACCCCAACCACCCTCCTCTCCCCATGTCAGTGCAGCGAGTGTCTTTTAATGAGATTAAATCCATCCCAGATTATCCTGCTGATATTAGCAGGAGGCTAACGGCTAATCCGCTGTGATTGGCTCCTTTGAGGCACCACGCAAGGTTACGCCGTCATGATTGAGATCTCCCCGTCGTTTATGGGACATGGCTTGGTGATTGTGTACATGTTAGATGTGTGGTGCAGAGCTGTCAACCTATGGAAATTCACTTCCTGAACAATTTAATCAAAATTTTCAGCATTTTCTATCTTTTTTAAATTCACTTTTCGTCTCAGGTTTGAGTCACAACTACTGCCAAATACGCAATGTAAAATAAAAAAAGGGTGTAAAGAGGCGGGACTAGTATTTGATTGACCGTCATGGCAGCCATTTTGTTAAAAACATGGCATGAATTCAAATTGCCTCAATTACAAAATGTCTTTTTTATTCTTTTTTTTTTTTTTTTTTTTTTTTTGGTCAGATCACCAGAAGCTGGAACGAGAGGCTCGCATCTGCCGCCTGCTCAAACATCCTAACATCGGTGAGGAGTGAGGACACGCACACGCATGCACACGCACGCTCGTGTTCACACACGTACGTTATGAGATGATTGTTGTCGCGACTGATGAACAAATATTTGTGTTTCGTGGCAGTTCGTCTTCATGACAGCATATCAGAGGAGGGCTTCCATTATCTGCTCTTTGACTTGTAAGTCGCAACATTCCTTTTATGGGAGAAAAGGTTAAAGGTCATGGTTCTTTTCTCCTCTCTCTTCCATTCCTTCTGTTTCCACCCCCTTTCTCTTCTTTTCTCTTCTTTTCTCTTCTCTTCTCTTCTCTTCTCTTCTCTTCTCTTCTCTTCTCTTCTCTTCTCTTCTCTTCTTCTTCTTCTTCTTCTTCTTCTTCTTCTTCTTCTCCACTTTTTTATTTTCTCTTCTCCTTCTTCTTCCTCTTCTCTTATTCTTTTGTTCTCTTCTCCTTCTTCTCTTCTCTTTTCTTCTTCTCTTCTTCTCTTCTCTTTTCTTCTCTTCTTTTTATTTGCTCTTCTCCTCCTCCTTCTTCTTCTTCTTCTTCTTCTTCTTCTTCTTCTTCTTCTTCTATTCTCTTCTTTTTTATTTTCTCTTCTCCTCCTTCTCCTTCTTCTTCCTCTTCTTCTTCTCCTTCTACTTCTTCCCTTCTCCTTTCCTCTTCTCTTCTGTTCTCTTGTCTTCTTCTTCTTCATCTTCTTCTTCTTCTTCTTCTTCCTCCTCTTCTCCTTCCTCCTCTTATTTTTCTCTTCTTCTCTTCTCTTCTCTTCTCTTCTCTTCTTCTTCTTCTTCTTCTTCTTCTTCTTCACTTTTTTATTTTCTCTTCTCCTTCTTCCTCTTCTCTTATTCTTTTGTTCTCTTCTCCTTCTTCTCTTCTCTTTTCTTCTTCTCTTCTTCTCTTCTCTTCTCTTTTCTTCTTCTCTTCTTCTCTTCTCTTTTCTTCTTCTCTTCTTCTCTTCTCTTTTCTTCTCTTCTTTTTATTTGCTCTTCTCCTCCTTCTTCTCCCCCTTCTTCTTCTTCTTCTTCTTCTATTCTCTTCTTTTTTATTTTCTCTTCTCCTCCTTCTCCTTCTTCTTCCTCTTCTTCTTATCCTTCTACTTCTTCCCTTCTCCTCTCCTCTTCTCTTCTGTTCTCTTGTCTTCTTCTTCTTCATCTTCTTCTTCTTCTTCTTCTTCCTCCTCTTCTCCTTCCTCCTCTTATTTTTCTCTTCTTCTCCTTCTCTTCTCCTCTTCTTTTCTTTTCTTTTCTTCTCTTCTCTTCTCTTCTCTTCTCTTCTCTTCCTCTTCCTCTTCCTTCCTCTTCCTCTTCTCTTCTCTTCTCTTCTCTTCTCTTCTCTTCTCTTCTCTTCTCTTCTCTTCTCTTCTCTTCTCTTCTCTTCTCTTCTCTTCTCTTCTCTTCTCTTCTCTTCTTCCTCTTTTTGGCTCTTCTTCATCTTTTTTTCTTCTCCTTCCCTTTCTTCTACTCATGCCTCCTTTTCTCATTTGCTCACTCTAGTTTCCTTGTTATCATTTATATCATCTCGTTCACTCCCTCTTCTCATATGCTTTGTATTTCCCGCTTTTGTTGCTTCAACTTTAGTCTCATTTTGCTGTCATCATTTCTTTTCCTGAATCCTTCTTCTCATTTCCTTCTCTTGTTTCCTCTGCTTGAGTTTTGCCTTCTTTCCCAACATTTTGTCTCCCCATACTTCCTCGTTTCTTGTTTCCTCTTCTCATTTTCTTGTTTTTGTTTCTTCTCGTTTCTTTCTCAACTTATTTATAACTTTCCGCTCCTTTTCCCCTCTTTTCACGTTTCTCAACTTGCTTCCTCGTCTCTTTTGTCTACTCGCTTTCCACTTTTCATTTTTCTCATCTCATTTCCTTCCTGTTTCCTCATGTTTTTCTCATTTTGTTTTCTCTTCTATTTTTTTTCTCTTGTTTTGTCTTCTCACATCATTCCTAGTTATCCCGTTTCATTTCCTGTTCTCATTTCAAGCTGTTTCAAGCGAGAACATGGATGGATGGATTGATTGATCTTCTCAAGTCATCTTCTGTTTTCTGCTTTTCCTTTTCTCATCTCCTATCCTCTCCTTTTATTTCCTCTTTCCATTTTCTCCCATTGTTTCCACTAGTGATAATTTCGTTGACGAAAAACTTTCCTCATAATTTTCGTTATATATATTTTTTTTCAGACGAAAATTAAACAAAAACTAAAATAGAAGACATTCATTGAGACTAAAACGATAACTAAAATTGACTGCCAATTTCGTCAATGACTAAAACGAAAATGACAACACAGTGACGAAAATTCACACAATCCAGTCAGAAGAAATTAAATGCAGATTGGAGAAAAGAACCACTCAGAAACTGTTCAGTGTTCACTGCACTTTATTATTCAGCTGTAAGATCAATCTCTAACAATTATGCACTTTTAATTGTTGTATTAAATGTGTCTTGCGTGTTAAACTACGGTTACAAATAGGCGTATTATAATGTTCTGTAAAGAAGTTGAAATGTATGCGGAAGGAAAATATCGACTAAACTGTCAATTTAGTCGACTAAAATGGCTTTTTTTTCATCGACAAAAATTTGATTAAAACTAACATACAATCAGATGATTAAATTATGACTAAAAACTAAACAAAAACTGGTTTCCACTTCTTATTTCCTCTCCTCTCGTTCCATCATCCTATTTCTTCCAACTGTTACTTCTTTTTTTCTACTCTTCTTGTCTTATCATTTTTTTCCTTTTTGTCCCTCTCCTCCTGTTTCATCTTACGTTCCTCTCATTCCATCTCCACTCATTTCTTCTCAGTCTGCCCTTGATTCTTCTCCCCCATCCTCTTTCTCCTCTCTTCTTTCCTCCCCCTCTTTTTTCCTTCATAAACAATTGCGTAACACTTTCCCACGTCCCCCCCCCCAATACTCGTACCCACTCCCACGCCGTCCACATCCCGCATCCATCTCTCTGTATGATCCCCTTCTAGTTTCCATGGTTACCGTGTGGGTTGGGGAAGGGGATGAGGGAAGAATGTCAGACACACTTTTCAATGTGTGTGTTATAAGTGTGTATTAAAAATGTGTATGTGTTTGTGTGTGTCGCCATGCAGGGTGACCGGGGGTGAATTATTTGAGGACATTGTAGCTCGAGAGTACTACAGCGAAGCTGACGCCAGGTAGGAGCGGCACTTTCAATACAAACCCGCAACCCCCCCGCTTCTTTAGGCAGCAAACTCGTTGAGAGTGGATTATGCACCTGTGCCGCGTGCACTAATCCCATTTGCCTCAATTGCTGCAAGAAGCAGCGCCATATTGTGTGTGTGTGTGTGTGTGTTTTGTTTTTTTCTGTGATTATTTTTCATGGGTTTTGAAATGGAATGGAGTCACGAGTTGGGATGTAACGATAACCGCAATATTAAAACTTCCATAATATATCATCATCGTCAAGTCAAGATATTAAAAACAGCACATCTGTTAAAAAAGTTGGGTTGATTTCCATTTGTGCAGTTCTAACACCCTCTGGTGGCTAGTTTTTTAGTGCAGTTTAATTTTCATTAGGGATGTTTTGGTCATTCTGTTTAAAATCCACAAAGGGGATTGTAATATGCTTGTGAACCAAGTCAATATGTGGAGGAACTCAATGTGTGCTTGTATTAGCGAGTAAGTGCTTCAATATTAAGTATTATTAGAGATTCTAGGTTCTCTTTATACATTGTTGTAATGTACAAAAGCACAATATTGTGGTTTTTTTTTTTGGTTAGATTTTTTATTTTATTTATTTTATTTCGTTATTTATTTATTCTTTATTTCTATTTTTTTAGTATGAGCTCTTTTTTTTTTTTTTTTTTTTCACTTAACTGTTACAACCTGTCCAAGAGACATAAATACAAAAATAAATAAATAAATAAATTAGCAGGAAGCCAGAAAGAAAGAGCAGAAAAACTGCAAATAAGCGAGATTTTCAGATGAGGTGAGTTCCAACAAAAAACAAAACAAAAAAACAACAAAAGAAAACAGTTACGTGGTTGTTCTCTATATTTGTATACAAGTTATGAATAAGGTTTACATCACATTTTGTATCCGATGCGTTTCAAAACACTTTCCTTTTACATTGGGAAAAGTTTAAATTTTCTTCCTCTTCTTCTACCCCCCCACCCATGCTGCTTTATATATCTCCCTCCCACCATTACGCGCCGTCTCACAGGCAGACATGACCCACTTGACAGATAGTCGGCGGAGGTTCAAGCGCGCGTGCGGATTTGACACTCACCATTCGAAGCCGGTGAAAGTGAAGAAGGCAAAAAAAAAAAAAAAATCCCGACATTGCAGAAAAAGATGGCCGCTAATTGCCATTTAATGAACGGCGCGCTTTGAGTTATGACGGCAAATGTTGAAATCTTCATATTCGGTTCTGGTATGTTACATCATGGCAGCGAAAGAGAGCGCAAAAGTGAACGCGCGCCGTTGATTAGTGCGCAGTCGACTCATTAAAGCTCACTTAGTGCCATTAGTCTGCTCCATTAGCTTTAATGAACACGGACCACTCTTTCCAGTAAACGTCTTTGTTTTATTGAGGTTTGTCCCGCACTGAAGGCAGGCAAGCACTGCCGATACTGTATATTCGGAGACTTAATGTAGCAAAAGCTTCAATATGGCAAAACTTTCACATATACAGCAACTTTAAAAACTCAAATATTTCAAATCATATTCCAGTTGTGAAACATACACAATTGTGCACACAGATGTACACACGAACAAACATTGAAGAGACTCAAACAATCGCAAATGCAAACGTACGTAAAAGCAAACATTTGAGAAGGCAAAAAAACATTTTTAACATGAACAATGCTAACATTTGGAAATTCAAACATTCGGAAATGCTCACTTAAAAAAAAAAAAAAAACACTTTTCAAAAACACATTGAGAAATGCCAACAATTAGAAACATTAACATTTGAAAATGCAAACATTTTGAAAATGTGAAAATGCTGACATTCAAAAACAGATATATTTAAATATGGAAACGTTATACAGTAAATGGCCAACATTCGACAACAACACAAACATCCGTAAATGCTAACATTAAAAAACACAACCTTTTGAAAATACTCCCTGAAAATTCTAAGATCCAAAAAAGTTAATATCCAAAAACCACAAAGATCTGAAAATGCAAATACGGGAAAAGGCAAACATTCAAAGCTCATACAACCGAAAACTCAAACATCAGAGAGCAGTAACGCATGACAATGTTAGCATCCGAAACTCAAACGTTAGAAAATTCAAATAATCCCAGACGGCTAATATCTGAATACTCAAACATCGGAAAACACTAACATTTGTGAATTGGATTTATAGCAACTTTTGCAAACAAAAACTATAACCAGCTACAGCAGCTTATTGTTTATCTACTATGTGTTACTTAACATTCTTTTTTTTTTTTTGCAAGTTTTTTTTTTTTTAATCAAATGTCATCTTCTAGTGTAGCAGCTGAGATACTGAACGTCTCCCCCCGCTACCCCTCACCCTCAGCCTCACATCTTCTTAATGTCAGTCATCAAGGCCAGTTCCCTTCCCGCCACCCACCCTCTCCCTTGGAGACCAGCGGGAAGTGGGACTTTAATTAGCGGTGATAATTAGTCTGAATCACACACTGCGCGCACACACATGCAGTCAAACCTGCAACTGTTCTCCATCACACCTTGTCAGAATCACTCGCTCCTCACGGTTTGACACATTTAAATCTGTGCTAGGAGTTTTTTTTGTTTTTTTTTTTTTAAACTCCACTAAGAGGCACATGGTCGATGGTTGTGTTACATGAATATATCTCAAATCTGCTTCACCTCATTCAAAGCATGAAGCAACATTTCCCACATTTTACCGTTTCCCACACGAGTGCCATGCTACTAAAATAAGTCTGTCGCTATCAACGCTTGATAATAGTGCGTTTATATTAATCCAACAGATGGTGCTACTTGCCCCAAATGACCCAGAAAAGGCAACATCAAACCAAAATGGTGGAATTTCTGTGTGTTTTCAAGCATGGCTTCTTGAGACTTGGTTGTGGGCCTCCTCATTATAGACATGCCTGCCAAATTCCATGTTGCTATGTGAAACTGTCTCGTATAGACGATTTTTTTTATTTTTTATTTTTTAAATATTCCGGTACGATAAGGTCGTCAAAGACACCTGGAAAAATGGCTAAAATGACCCAAAGATTGCCACTTTAAGCCAAAATAGCAGACTTTGTATGCCTTTTGGGAAATGGGTTCTTGAGGCTTTTTCTGGGTTGACCAAATTTTATGTTGCTAAGTGAAAATCACCACCAGAAATGAAGACAAGCCCTGATCTGTAAATTGAGAAGTAGTTTTTGTTTAAATCCTGTATGTAAAAAGTGCCTTTTCCAGAGTCAAACCGGCAGACTGGGCCTTTAAGTTCTAACTATAATTACTTTTTTTTTTTTTTTTTTTTTTTTTTTTTTAAACCTTTCACTGTGTATCCACCTCGTCTTTCCCATGTGTTTGTGATGTGTGTCAATTGACAGTGTCACAGACGTGACAGATTAGCAGACAAAATCAAAATTAACACTAATATTGCACCTTATACAGTAGATAGCAGGACATAAAAGGATGAGGATATGCAGGAAGATTTAAGTGTTGGTCCTCATTAAAAAAAAAAAAGATTGGCGCATGTTGACAAACGCACACGCGCGCACAGACACACACTCTCACACGCACTCTCTCAGTCCTCCCACTCACTAGACACTCTGTGGGTGTGAATCCTGCAGGCTGCGTGTCTCTGAGCGCCTGCTATTAGTCACATATTCTGCACATTACACTCGCTCATTGCACCTTGTCTGCGCACACACGCGCGCACGTATCGCTTTCCGTGTAGCGCTGGAAAAATAGCCTGGCACCAGTTCTCCGCGTCCTCCGTGAATCACTTTTCATCCGATACATAAGCGTTCCATTTAGCTTGCGCCCTCCAAATAGCTTCCTCCGCCCCTAATAGATGCCGCGCCTCATTGAATCGCAGTGTGTGTGCTGCCCACTTGAACAGCTAAACAACCCACTAGTAAATGTAACACTGCACTTTTGTGCCACTAAGTGGTACCGTTTTGGTTCAATGTGATACACGCTGATGAAAGAAATTTCACTAGTTGTAATCATAATGACTTGACTTTTTATTTTTTTTATTTCCATGTTTCCTCAGGCTGTTTGAAAACGCTATATAAATAAAGATGACTTGACTTGACTTGACTTGAAACTGGCTTTGAGGGCTGAATTTCTTAGTAAAATTCTAGAGGATGCTACTGAGCGAGTTAAAAACAAAAATTGCCGACTTCCTGTGTCTTCTCGGGCTTGGGTTTTTAAGACTTTTATGGGTCTAAATAAAGATGACTTTACTTGACTTGACTTGAAACTGGCTTTGGGGGCTGAATTTCTAAATAAAATTCTAGAGGGTGCTGCTGAGCGAGTTTCAAACAAAAATTGCCGACTTCCTGTGTCTTTCCGGGCTCGGGTTTTTGAGACTTGTGGGTCTAAATAAAGATGACTTGACTTGACTTGAAACTGGCTGTGGAAGCTGAATTTCTAAATAAAATTCTAGAGGGTGCTGCTGAGCGAGTTTCAAACAAATTGCGGACCTCCTGTGTCTTCTCTGGCTTGGGTTTTTAAGACTTTTGTGGGTCTACTCCAGGGTTATTATAGTTTTGGAATTTTTCATTTTATTTAGTTTTTGGTTTCGTTTTGAATTTTCCATCCATCCATCCATTTTCTTGACCGCTTATTCCTCACAAGGGTCACGGGGGGTGCTGGCGCCTATCTCAGCTGGCTCTGGGCAGTAGGCGGGGGACACCCTGGACTGGTTGCCAGCCAATCGCAGGTTTAGAATTTTGTTTTTTTCAATTTAGTAAATTTTAATTATTTTTCAGGGTGGTTCTGTTAATTTTTATTAGTTTGAGTTATTGAACTCATTTACTCCCAGCAGCCATTTTAATTGAAGCAACCCCCCTTTGCTCCCGGCTGTTTTACTGGATTTTGACTGAATTTACAAGGCCCACACAATATTGTGTTCTATTTCTATAAAAACATGGAACCTACCAAAACATTAGAGTCTCTTCTTTCATCAGGAAAAAAAGATATTTCTATCTGTTTCTGTGTTACAGAAATTAGCATTAGAATATAGCTAAGTTTCATTATTATTGACAAATCTATTTAGAATTGTGGGGAAACAGCTTGTTTTCATCATGGCCTTGGTTGATCTCTTATACTCTGCTGCCACCTGCTGGCTGTTTATGTAATTACTACCATTTTTTTCACCCATTCTCTGCAGTTGAGAGGATTTCTGTATGCTCTAGCACAGGGGTGGTAAACTGCGATCCCCGAGGGCCGGAGTCCTGTAGGTTTTAGAGGTTTCTCTACTCGAAGTGCAGCTGATTCCAATTAACAGGATCGCTATCAGGCTTATGCAGAGCTTGCTGATAAGCTAATCATGAATCAGCTGTGATGAAGAAGGGAAATATCCAAAACCTGCAGAGGACTGCGGCCCTCGAGGACCGGATCTCACCACCCCTGCTAGCATAAAAAAAAAAAAAAAAGTATAAATACGTCGTTACATGTAATACATTTAAAATAGAACGTATTTATACGTTTTTTGGGAGCAAATGCGTTAATAAATGCTTAGTTTTAGTTTAGTTTTAGATAGTTTCAGTGGGATCGACGTCATCTGGAGGTGCTTTTCATTGGCTGCTGCTAGATGACGTAACTTCTGTGCATATTTTCAAACGGCCTTATTCCGGTTAATATCAAAATAAATCGACTTCAAATCACATTTAAAATCATCCCCAAAGGCTCATGCATTAAATTAATTACCAAAGACTAAAACGAAGGACATTTTTGCTGTAATTATAGTTAGTTTTAGTTAGTTATGTAAACAGATGTAGTTTCAGTTTTCGTTTTTTCCAAAAGCATGTTTTATTTCATTTTGTTAATGAAATTGTTTGTTGAATTTTAGTTTTTGTTTTTTTCGTTAGTTTTAGTTAACTAAAAAACCTTGGTCTACTCGTACTAGACACGTCTACCAAGTTTCGTGGTATTCGGTGAAATTGGCTCCGGGGGCTGAATTTTCCAACAACTCACTCTCGTGTTAAACGTTTTTTGCGCTCGGTGTCATCAATCTGTCGGCAGACCTTTAGAAAGGACGCAAGAGATTGGAATTGATGGCCCTCACCTTTTACAATAATGTCAGTTCTTCCTCGAAAACACAATCTGTGATAGTTAGACAGACGAATATAGATAGATGGACAGACTGACAGACTGACTAGATTCCATATTAGGTCTCAGTGTGCAGCAATCATATGCATGGCCTAGCTTTAGTTCACACCCAGTGTCACATCCACAACTGCGTGTGTGTGCGCATGCATGTGTATATCAGTCAGTGTCTCCCACAGTTGGATACAATGTATAGACCTATATAGTATATACATTTAGTTGACACATCAGTATATTTGATTATACTATATCTTTTGTGGTAATAGGTAATATCATCTTATCAATATCTAATATCATCTTACCTGTTTGTTATACACATTGAAATGTTAATATATGTTAATGTTTTTTTTGTTTTTTTGTTTTTGCTGTTTTTGCATCCAGCCACTGCATCCAGCAGATCCTGGAGGCCGTGCTTCACTGCCATCAAATGGGCGTTGTGCACCGAGACCTGAAGGTCAGTAACGGCGAGTCCGTGTTTTTGCAGTTTGCACAAAATTAACGAGAGCCACAAGTTTCCTACTTGTTGTGTTGTGAACTTGTAGAGCAGGATTGGTTTGACAAACATTTGTGCTCAAGGGCCGGTAACATAATGTGTGAAAGATAATGTTTTATATTTTTTAAATGAAATAATAATTGACTCAGTTTCTGAATTATTAAGTAAATACATTGTTAAAGTACACAATAGTTTAATACTGAAAATAATAATATACTCATTAATAAAATAAAATAAACAATAATCAAATTATTTGTAAATCAGTACTTGCGTATGTTTAATAATTTACTTTAAACACAACATAATTCACAAATTAATGATAAAATAATTCTGTTTTAATGTTTAATGAATGAATACATTTCATTATAATATTTATCCAAATTAGTTAAATAAATAAAACACACTATTAAAATATGCATGTATAATATTAATTATAAATCAGTATTTCACCATTTGCATTACATACATACAAAACCTATTCGTTAATGTCCGTTTAATAGTTTACTTAAATAATAAAGCATTATTTTAATAATTAAAAAAAATAAATTAATAACATGTCATTATTAATTACCCAAGTATGTAATTGAAGCAAATAAGGAGTTAAAAATCTATATTTGTAATAATTAGATAGTAAAATAATAATTAACTTACCGTATTTTCCGCACTATAAGGCGCACCTCATTATAAGGTGCACCTTCAATGTATGACATATTTTCAAACTTTTTCCATATATAAGGCACTACAGTAGAGGCTGGGGTTACATTATGCATCCATTAGATGGTGCTGCGTTAAAGGGAATGTCAACAAAACAGTCAGATAGGTCAGTCAAACTTTATTAATAGATTACAAACCAGCTTTCTGACAACTCCATTCACTCCCAAAAAGAATAAACAGATGTTTTATTATTTTCTCTGAGGTAAAGTATTAGTATTAGCTAGCGCTCCAAGATGGCAGGATCTTCTGCGCATGCGCGTCACCGATCGTGCAGGGTCACCGATAGCGTCTTAACAGCGAGACCTGTTGCGGCTCAATATTGATCCATATATAAGGCGCACTGGATTATAAGGCACATGGTCAGCTTTTCAAAAAATTGAAGGCTTTTAGGTGCGCCTTATAGTCATGAAAATACGGTATTTGTCAATTTTTATGAACTAATTAAATCTTATTCTAATTAATTACCATTATATTGCGTTATGGAATTCTAACATTAGGCGACTATACTAACTAAAACAGCTGCACTTACGTAGGCAGGTAAATAGTCTTTTTGCATTGTTCCTAAAGTAGTACTACCCACTGAATAAATACCCCCTCCCCCTTTTCCCCCCCATGTGGAGTAAATAAACACTTCCCCTGTGACGATTTTGTGGTAAATTAGTCAAACAGAGCTAAAATGTGACTTTTGAGAGTCCCTCATTTGAGATGGTCCTATTCTTGTTGAGGCGAAAAGGAAAAAAAAAAAGACAGCAATGTCAAGAGAGAGAGACAATAGCGGGGGCCAAGTGGGGATAGAGGCCCATTATTAGAGTCTCTTCTGACAGGGAATAATGAGACGTGCTACATTATCTGGGCCACCGAGATTGAGCCTATACAGCAACGGCACATCGCGTCAGGCTGAAGGCGTAGGGAAGGTGGGTGGGGTGGGGTGGGGGGTGGGGGGTTAGTGGGACGAAGCGAAATGTGTCATGTCTTTAAATAGCATCCATCTTTGTGTTTTGTGTCTGATGTGTTCATGTGCAAACCCCGCAGCCAGAGAACCTGCTCCTGGCCAGCAAATGCAAGAACGCGGCGGTGAAGCTGGCCGACTTTGGCCTGGCCATCGAGGTGCAGGGGGACCAGCAGGCTTGGTTTGGTAGGTATACAAAATGGAAAAGATACCAAAGACACATCCACCATTACACAGCAGCAATTAGGACACATCATTTCAGTAGTGAAACACACTTATGTGACAGTATAAACAGTATGAAATGTTGCTGCATGCTTTGAATGGAGCGAAAAGAGCAATAGTAAAGCAGACTTTAAGTAGCAATGCACCAATGTAGGAGACAGTAAACGGGGTGAAATGTTGCTGCATGCTTTGATTGGTGAAGAAATTGCATCATCTGTTAATCAAATATAAACACACCATTTCAATCAATAGTGGCACACAATTTTTATTTATTTAAGTACCAAAACATCCCTGAGGTGGATTTTATTGCGTGCAGAATATTGCGGCATGCTTTGAATGGAAAATACATAGCGCTTTCTACTGGACAAATATAAAAACACCATTGTCTAACATCAATAGCGACACATTTAAGAGGTGAGGCACCATTGACAAAGATCAAAAATGTTGGAAAAATGTTGTTTCCATGCTTTGAATAGAGAAAAAAACGGTGCCATCTGGCGGACAAATATAAATGGGGACACAAACAGTATGAAATGCTTTGAATGTGGGAAAAATAGCGCCATCTGGTGGACAAATATAAACACAACTTGGTTCACATTAATCGCCCGCTTACCATTTCAGTTGCAATGCAGGCTTGTGGGGACACAGAGTGAAATGTTGCTGCATGCTTTGAATGTGGGAAAAATAGCGCCATCTGGTAGACAACTATAAACACAACTTTGCTAACATTGATAGCTCGCTTATCAATTCAGTTGCAATGCATCCTTTTGGGGACACAAACAGTGTGAAATGTTGCTGCATGCTTTGAATGTGAGGCAAAATAGCGCCATCTGGTGTACAAATATAAACACAACTTTGCTCACATTAATCACTCGCTTATCATTTCAGTTGCAATGCACGTTTGTGGGGAAACAGTGTGAAATGTTGCTGCATGCTTTGAATGTGGGAAAAATAGCGCCATCTGGTGGACAAGTATAAACACAACTTTGCTAACATTAATAGCTTGCTTATCATTTCAGTGGCAATGCACGCTTGTAGGGACACAAACCGTGTGAAATGTTGCTGCATCCTTTGAATGTAGGGAAAATAGCGCCATCTGGTGGACAAATTTTAACAGCAGTAACTAATCTGAAAAACAATGTACTTATTTTAGTTGCAAGGCACCATTTGAGGTACAGATACGTGTATGGAATGTTGCTGCATGCTTTGAATGGGCGACAAGTTCAACATGACAAAAAACTGCACGTGGCGTTTCTGCAATTATTTCCTTGATGTTCTTCTCTGTAGGCTTTGCTGGCACACCAGGCTACCTATCCCCCGAGGTCCTGAGGAAGGAGGCATATGGCAAACCTGTGGACATCTGGGCCTGTGGTGAGCTCGACTTAACATTAGCACGCTCTGCTTTACATACAAGTCGACACAACATCGAAACAAAAGTGTGTTTTTGTGTGCATGCGCGCCAGGAGTGATTCTGTACATCCTGCTGGTGGGTTACCCTCCTTTCTGGGATGAAGACCAGCACAAGTTGTACCAGCAGATCAAGGCCGGGGCCTATGACGTGAGAGCCCAACCTCGGCTTCTTCTTCTTTGACTTCCATCGCCGTTCATTTTCTCATTTGCTCTCACCTTGCTTCCGTA
This sequence comes from Festucalex cinctus, assembly GCF_051991245.1. NCBI lineage: Eukaryota > Metazoa > Chordata > Actinopteri > Syngnathiformes > Syngnathidae > Festucalex > Festucalex cinctus. The sequence goes on along the minus strand of NC_135415.1, from coordinate 13,982,168 downwards.
ATGTTTCTTCGTCTTATTTCTCTAGCCTTTGCTTTTATCTTCTCTGCTTCTTCTCTTGCATCCTGTCGTAGGGAATAGTAGGTAAAAATCTAGGTTGGTAGGCAGGTAGGTAGGTAGGGAGGTAGACACTAAATAGGTGGCAAGGTTATTGTAGTTAATAAAATACTAAAACTAAAATTCAAAAACCGATTTTAATGAAATAAAATAAAATCGAAAAAGCTTTTTAATAAACAAAAACTGAAACTACATTTTATGTTTACAAAAAAAGTGTTTACCTAAAAGTAAATGTAATTATAGCGAAAATGTCCTTCATTTTAGTCTTTGGTAATTAATTTAATACATGAGCCTTTGGGCATGATTTTAAATGTGATTTGAAGTATATTTATTTTTTATATTAACCAGAATAAGGACATTTGAAACTGTGTGGCACAGAAGTGACGTCATCTAGCAGCAGCCAATATAAAAGCACCTGCAGATGATAATTTTGCGTGCTTGACTTTTGACTCCAATGGTTCGGCTCGCCTGCTTTTTCATTTAACTCAACTGAAATGCTATGCGAGGTAAGAAATGCGTTATTATTTTCATTCTACCATAGTGTTTATTAAATATTGCGCACAAGTAATACACTTTTAAAAAAACTAACAAAAAACAAATGCTGAAACTAACTAAAAGTAAATTAAAATTAAGCTTTTTTTTTTTTAATATAACAAAATCTAATAAAAACTAACAGAACCACCCTGAAAACGCAAAACGAAATAAAAACTAACTAAAATGAAAATTCCCAAACTATATTAACCCTGGTAGGTGGGTAAATAACTATGCCAGTAGTAGGGATATAACGATAATGGCAATATCGTGATATTAAAACTGCCACAATATATCGTCGTCGTCGTCATGTCACAATATTAAAAGCAGCACATCTGTTTAAAAAAAAAAAAAAAAAAAAAAAAAAAGTCAGGTTGATTTCTACTTGTGCGGTTCTAGTACCCTCTGGTGGCTAGTTTTTTAGTGCAGTTTAATTTTCACAGGGCATGTTTTGGCCCTTCTATGTTTAAAATTCATGATAGCTAATGGATGGTCAGATGAAGGGGAACGGAATATGCTTGTGAACAGAGTCGATATGTGGAGGAACTAAATTTATTGTATTTATTAATTTCTTATTTATTTTACATAATTATTAATTAATTTATTAATTGTTATTAATATTTTTGTATTAATTTATTGTAATGCTTGTATTAGTGCCTCAATGTGTGTGTATATATATATATATATATAATATGTATATGTATTTTTTTTTTATTTCTTTCATTGCTGTAATGTACAAAAACAATATTGTGTGTGGTTTTTTGTTGTTGTTGTATGAGCTATTTTTATTTTTTTTTTACAATATTGTGACCTTCTTTTCTATCGCCAACCTCCCCACAATATTGTGATAATTATCATATCATGACCTTCATATCGTGATAATGTCGAATCGGGATGTTTGGATATCGTTACATCCCTAGCCGGTAGGTGAGTTGGTAGGTAGGAAAGTAGGTAGCTTTGAAAGTGGATGTATAGAGGGGTAAGTAGGGAGGTGGTGTTTACAGTATATAGTAGGAAAGTAAGTGGGTTGCTAGGTCAATGGGTAGATAGGACAGCGGATGGATGGGTAAATACAGTAGGTAATTTAGTATAGGTGTGGGTTGGTAGGAAGCTGATGAAATCATCCCTCGCTCAAGCTTGTTTATTTTTTCCAAAATGTCCTCTCCTCCGTTTCCTCCACTTTGATGTTCTCATGTTTCCACTCACTTCCTCCAGTCTGGCTTCCTCTCCCTTCTCACTTCCCAGCTGTGCCGCTGTTTCTTTTTTTGGCCGCCGTTACGTAACTCGGCGCTCTCATTCATATTTTAGGGGGTGGAAGCCTCCCCCTCAGGCCACTTTTTTTTTTTTTTTTTTTACTGCGTGCCAACTACTTGAGTAGCATTACGTACAGACTTCTAACCTGAACCCAGACACGTTACTTAACATGAGATCACTTCCTCTGTTGCTAAAAAAAAAAAAAAAAACAAAAAAAAAACATCACCAAGTTGATGTAAAATGATACACATTGATGTGCTTTCTGTGGCCTTTTAGTTCCCTTCTCCAGAGTGGGATACAGTTACCCCAGAGGCTAAGAACCTGATCAACCAGATGCTGACCATCAACCCAGCCAAGAGGATCACCGCCCAGGAGGCCCTCAAGCACCCATGGGTTTGCGTAAGTGTCACATGCATATGTGGACTGTAGATCGAGCCACGCCTGGTATGTAATTGTGCACTTGTGCATTTTATAGCAACGCTCCACAGTGGCTTCCATGATGCACAGACAGGAGACGGTGGAGTGCCTGAAGAAGTTCAACGCTCGGAGGAAACTCAAGGTTCGGTCCGCAGTTAATTATTCCTCTTCGTGCCATGCCACAAACAAGAGTGAACTGAATGAGTTGGTGCATCTTCTGCGGAAGAGGATTAGGGCCAGTGAAGAGAGAAAACATTTTTGTCAGGATTCTCACTTTCTTCTCAGAATTCAGACTTAAAAGTTAAATTCTGACTTTATTCTCAGAATTCTCACTTTAGTCTCAGAATTCTGGCTTAAAAGTTAAATTCTGACTTTATTCTCAGAATTCTGACTATAAAGTTAAATTGTGACTTTAAAGTCAGAATTCTGACTTTAAAGTGATAATTCGGACTTTATTCTCAGAATTTGAAGTCAGAATTCTGCGATTCTCACTTTAAAGTGATAATTCTGACTTTAAACTAAGAATTCTGAGATTAAAGTCAGAATTCTCACTTTAATGTCTTTAAAGTGAGGATTCTGATATTAAAGTCCGAATTCTCACTTTAAAGTTAGAATTATGAGAATAAAGTAAGAATCCTGCCAAACTTTTTTTTTCTCTCTTCACTGGCCCTAATCCTCTTCCATCTTTTCCTCATTTCGAAGTTTTAGTTCAATTAATTAATAATTAATAATAATAAATAATTAATAGTTACTATTTTTTTTAAATATTTTTTATTTCAATTTTTAGTTTTTTTTATTTATTTTAATTCATATCAGTTTTTAATAATTATCAAGTGTAACTGCAGCTCTCCCTGAACTTTTTTTTATTTTTTTTTTATGTTGTTTTCCTCTGCAGGGAGCCATCCTCACCACCATGCTGGTCTCTCGGAATTTCTCTGGTAAGTCTCCACCTCGCATGAGTGAGTCACCACTTGTAGAGAGCTGTGCATGAGCTCGACTTGTACGAAAAGAGACAGCAGATTACACTTTGGCTTTGAGAGGATCATGTCACCATTTTGGAGGACAATCCCACCCGCTTGCCTCAATATTGTCGCTCGGAATGGGCGATGGCAAAATATCGGCATGCTCCTCGGCAAGCTTCCATTGGCGCACGTGTGCTGTGTGTTTGGGTTTTTTTTCATGTCAGCTGATATGTTTGTGCCAAACAGTTTCCGGTGACTCTTTCCCACACAGATGGAGGGGAAAAAAAACGTCTTGTTTGCAACATTTTATCGCTGTTAAATTGTGAATGAATATCCCATTGACTTGGAATTTTGCCTCCTGTAACCTTCATTTTCGCAGCTTGCTTGAATGGCTCTGACTTCTGTCTCATATTTGTGTGGATATACAGTATCTCACAAAAAATTGAATGGGACAAGTACTGAAGAAACGCCACTTCAATTTAAAGTGCAGTGTAACCTCAGTTTTTATGGTTCATTTTGTTCCAGAAAGTGTGACGAAAACCAAACTTGTAAGAGAACCAATTCAGTATAAAATAATATAAATCCAATGACTCAGTTACAAACACTCAAAATTATTAACAAAACAGACATTTTATCGAGAACTAGACTAAGTGCAATTTCTGGAGAAATTGTGTGGGAATGCTGAATGCTAATAGCGGAATGCTAAGATTTAAATTAATGTGGAATGCTTATGACGTAAATTGTGAGATATTTTCCGAAATTATAACCTCTTGGTTACTGGACAATGCACTTTACCAACTGTTCCACCAAGCAGTATCAGACACCTGGTAATGATTTTAAGTTATATGTATGGAAGTGTGCGTGGCAAGTGACACTTAGAAATAGTTCAATGTCTATCCCATTGAAAATGAACAGGGGAAAGTTGATATCAAAAGTTAAATTGTGCAAAACTGTAAGTAATGTGGAATCCGATGATGTATACCCCAGGCGGCGTCAATTTTTGAAGCTAGTTGAAATTTAAATGGCGTAAATTGGAAGTATTATGTGGGAGTTGTTACGCGGCAAAAATTGTGGAGAATAAAAATCACAACATGTGGCATTCCCACAACTGTTTTTCCATGCAGGAAACTGTTAAAACTGGTATTTAAGACTCTTGATGCGATCTGAATAAGTCACCATGTTTCAGTATATTGGAAGCTTTTATTTTGAAGGTCTGACTTTTGATAGATTGTGTTACGCTGATGTTGCCGAGCAGACCGGGAGGGTTGGGTTGTCAACGTTTGCTTTGTAAATAAAAGCTTGCATTTTGGAATACTCGCCACACGTTGAACCCTTTTTATGCAACTTATGGAATGCTTAACACGCATCAATTCCGGAAAATAAATAAGTCAAGATTTATTCACCAAAAAACGAATTGTACGGAAACTCGAGCGTATGAAAACCAAGGTTCCACTGTAGTCACCGTTCTGCTTTTGTAACTGTCAATTCAATGTCCAGACAAAATTACTCAACACAAAGCCATTTATGTCTAAAGCACTGGCAACAAAAGTGACTTGACCCTTCAATGGAAATTTCCAATTAGTCATTTTTTATGACAGGGTCCCTGGGGTAAATACTTAGGTGTTAAATTTATCGTTATTTCTGTCACACTTTTTCATACTCGTGATAGGAAGTTTAATATGGCACCTCATGACAAATATAAGAAAAGTGTGAGATACTGTATCTGTGATAGAAGACAAAATGGAGTTATCACATTGTTGTATTTTTTGTCAAATGGGGATTATGGTCAACTGCTATGGTTTATAACCGCCAAGTATTCCCAAAATAAGACCCAGTAGTTGTCCGGGTTTGGGTTGTCTGTGTGCTACTTCTGCCTCTCTGCCTGTCTTCTTCTTCTTCTTCTTCTTCTTCTTCTTCGCTCTCGACCACATTTCTCTTTGCCTTCCTGTGGAAGTGTCTTGACATCATAATTGTCAGATGGCTCAGATTCAGAGACAGAGAGAAAGAAAGAGAGAGAGAGAGATGGAGAATGAACAATGCTTTTTTTTTTTTTTTTTAATTCCACAAAACACTTCCAAAATAGGAATCTTGCATCTTCACCTTTTAACTACTATTGGCATATAATTGTGAGAGGGTCCTTGGGAAAAACTAAATAAATAAAAATCTCTCCTAGACTCAAAATTTTTCATACAAGCCATTAAAAAGTTACTTTTCCATAGTGTTTCCTTGAAACATCCTTTCTGGAAAATATGACACATTTACGCAACAGCTTCCCTGAGCTCATTATTGTGTTATGTGTTACACAAACCCCCAATTTTGAGACACAATTTCCACTTCCTTCCATGTTTTTATTAAGCGTGCCTAATATATTGGCAAGTCTCCCGGCTTCACAGAGCCAGCAGTCTTATTGCTTTTGGAGATTCAATATGATCATTTCCACGCGGTTTATTTACATGAAAAAAAACTTGACTACACAGAAATAATATCTGTCTTAAATAATAAAAATATGAAGATGCTAACTGAAATAATCACTGAAATTGTCATATTATATCAATGGCCAGCATATGTTAGAGGTGCAACTAAACAATTCTTTTAATAATGGACTATTTTGTTAATAAATCAGAATTCCATCCCTTTTATTGATTCGTTTCAAACTGCCAGTGCAAAAAAATGGAAAGTTTGAGAGTCTGTTACTGGTTTGATCCGTAACATGCCAGAAACGTCTCTCTCTCTCTCTCTCTCTCTCTCTCTCTCTCTCTCTCTGACAATTTTGACCTGACAGACTTCGTCGTCTTGTGTCTCACTCAAACGTTTGTCGCCCGCTTTGTGATTGGACGTTCAACTCTCTTTGCCCTCCCACTGTCCTGTCACGCTCATTTCCGTCCTCGCCACGTAATTCTCTCTTTCCCACCTGTGCGTTCGTGTTCGGGTATGGACAGTGGGCAGCAGGCAGACCACCGCTCCGGCCTCCGTGGTTCCGGTGTCGGTCACCGCGGGTACCACAGTGGGTACCGCCGCGGGGCTGGTGGAACAAGGTAGCGCACGGCGGCACGACCCGTGGGCATGCCGCCTCCTTGCCCCCGCCCCCTTTAACTCTTTTTGTCTTTTGAATTTTTTACCCCCCCCCGCTCCCCACCCCGCTCTATCTCAGCATGGGAGCTCAGAGCATGTTGGCTGACCATGTCGACCTCTGCATTTGCATCTTTAGCCGGCCTTCCATCTTGCGTACAATTTTTATACCTCCATACGAAATAATGGCAAATAATAGCAAACCTTTATTAACATGTGAGGACGTTTTAAGTTACCATTCCTAGCCATCACACATGTTAAATGCTATATAATAAAGAAAAAATCATTTAAAATTTTTTTCATGGTTTATGTATTTATAATTTAATTAGCATTTAATTTAATTTGAGCTTTATTCAAGTTAATTAAAAATATATACTCATTTTATTATTTTCTATTAATATAAATTTAAATGATTATCAATTTGCTGTTATTATATCTTGTTTTTTATATTGTACTTTGAGATAATTTATATTGTATTATATTTAATTTAGTTTTGTTTTTGAAAGCATTAAGATTTAGATTTTTTTTTGGGAGGGGGATAAATTCGTATACTTTTTGTGGACCAGATTTTTACTTTAACATCATTTAAAAATATATTATTTAATTATAATTGAATTTATTATTTAATTTTTATTTTGTTTTTCTTAAAGGGATCGTTCGGCTTTTTTAACATGAATCTCAATTTCATCCTCACCTCCCGTGTGTGCGATCAGCACTGACTTACCCCTGACAGCGTTCTGTGACACGCGTTCTGGTCCGGCGTTGGACGAGAGGAAAATAGTCCAGCAAGCTGGCTGGGGTGTCGGAAATAAAGCGTTTTTCTTCTAAAAACTATTTGTTTTCAAAAGCGTGATACATTTCCATCACAATACTCCTTTCCTGAAAAAAGTTAGACGCCATTACCGCCAGCCACTACTTTTCTGTTCGTTCGTATCACTGCGCGGCGCCCTGTAGACAGCGAATTGACGCACTGCTACCAGCTGATCCTTCCGCTGGAAGTTGTTTGCCTTTTCGAAGGCGGAAGTATCAGCTAGCTGGCTGCAGTGCGTCGGTTAGCGCTCTACAGAGCGCCGCTCAGTGATACGAACGAACAGAAAAGTAGTGGCTGGCGGTAATGGCGTCTGACTTTATTCAGGAAAGAGTATTGTGATGGAAATGTATCACGCTTTTGAAAACAAATAGTTTTTAGAAGAAAAACGCTTTATTTCCGAGACCCCAGCCAGCTTGCTGGACTATTTTCCTCTCGTCCAACGCCGGACCAGAACTGGTGTCACAGAACGCTGTCGGGTAAGTCAGTGCTGATCGCACACACGGGAGGTGAGAATCAAATTGAGATTCATGTTAAAAAATCCGAACGATCCCTTTAAACAAATGTAGTTTGAAATAGATTTTTTTAAATACTCTCCTATTTATTATTCTAATTATTTTAATATATGCTATATACATTTATTTTATTAAAATGTAATTATATATATATATATATATATATATATATATATATATATGTACACACACACAAACTCTAATGTGTGACTTTGACAGTTAATCGTCAACATTTTTTTCGCATGCACCCTTGACCATTCGATGCCAAGCTCCGCCCACATTAGGTGGCAGAGACGAGTGCGCCAGAATATAAACTCCAGAATTGGCCCAAAATGGCAGATTCAATTATTATTTTTTTCCCCAGAAGGTGCTGCTGAGTGTGTTAGCTGTACTTTTTCACCAATAGACGCGTGTTGAAATAATGTGAAAGTCTAATCAGATTAAATTGATTTATTTCTGCTCAAATCAGTCACTCGGGTCTTAAAATTTTCAGATAATGGAAATGCTACATTTCAAGCGTACCACACCAAACTGCTTTGGATGGAAGGCCGAGCTATGTATCATCACTTGACTTCATGTGTGCTAAAAAAAAACCTCACCTTCATCATCATCATCATCATCATCATCACCATCATCTTACATTATTACACTTGCCTCACAGCATGGCTTGCAACCATGCAGAGTGCCTCCTCTTCCTCCTCTATTTTCTCCTCCCTCCATCCTCTTCTAATTTATATTCTATCACCAACATCGTTTCCTCTCTTCTTCTCTCACTCCATCATTATTCCTTCTCTCTTTCTCGCTTTCCTCCGGCTTTACAAAAGGACGCTGGTTTTAAGGATGGAAATTCCTGGGAGCTGTGGGGGTGAATGCTGCATGGAGTGGGGTGTTGGGGGCATGATGATGATGATGATGATGGTGATGATGGTGATGGTGGGGAGGGTCTGTAACGGGATTGGTGGTGCATGTCTGCACTGATGAAGATGCGAGGCTGGGCTGGATCTTATTAAGATAACAAATAAATGATACACTTCGCATCGTACGTCTTGACTTCCTTTCTCTGATACCCCATGTCATCAAAACGTAACCTATTTTATTTTAAAGTTGTTAGTAGTAGGGATTACTAGATAGGCCGATTAATCGGCCACCATTGGCCTTCAAACATCGGCCAAAACAATCGGGCAATTGGGCCAAATGGCTGATTATTTTCCCCTTAAAATGTTATTAGAGAAAACCGAACTTTCCGGCGCTGTGAAAGTACGCTGAATGCACCATTTTGCTTGCGTAGCATTATCATCTAGCAAGTGTGTAGCTTATGTTATTCTGATTATTCTGTTATCCCTAAGTGTCCTTTAAGCTGTTTAATGACACTGCAGTTGGAGTTAACTGTAAAGCTAAATACACAACGTTAAGAATTACATCCACTGTATATTTAAATTAGTGCTGTCAAACGATTAAAATTTTTAATCTGATTAATCACACTTTTTAATTTTGATTTATCACGATTAATCAGCTAAATACTTGCGTATTCGCGTAATATAAAATAAATACAAAATACCGTAATATTTTAACAACGCATTGTAGGATGTGATTGTCAGTCCCAAGACTTGCGAAAATAACACAAGATAAAAATATATAAAAGAAATGGTCAATGCTTTACAACAGCTGTAAACAAGTAAGAATGGTTTTATTATTGACACATAAATCTATACATTAACCTTGTATACTTCATGAATTTTTGTTTTTATATGGACTTGTCATTCAAAGCAGAGAATCTTTATAGCGAAAGTTTGCGCCTAAGTGGCACCCATTGAAAAGGAATTGGGGAAGGGGTTAATTTTATACATTATAAATATTTTTAAATAATCGGCAGATTAATCGGTAATCGGTATTTTTTTCTCCCAATAATCGATATTGGCCTAAAAAAATGCATATCGATCGGGCCTTAGTTAGTCGTTTTACGACATAGCAGTTAAATGGCTCAGACGTCGTCATATCTGTTTTGGAGTCAAAAAAGGAGCCGCCAGTGTAAACAAGTTGCCTTGCATATGACGGTCCAGCGCACCAAAGTGGTGACTGTGTCCTTGTTTCCGCGAATCTCCGTTGGGACCCTCTACACAGGCCCCCCCCCCCCCCCCCCCTCTCCTCTTTGAGCTCCAATCAAACATTTATAGCGGTCTGCCTCCCCCTATCAGGCTCACCGGGAGCCACCGTCTTGCATATTCACACTCGCAAATACAAGCGGCGTCGACTCAGACGTGTGGCCTAGAAAAGTTTCCCCTTTTACCCCTGCGCTTTTATACACATGTGGATCCCCCGCCTCCTGATCCACGCCCACCCTCGCCTCGAGTGGTGCGCATGCTGAACTAATGAGATTTTTTTTTTTTTTAATCTCTTCCTCCTGTCTTTCTTCTTGCTTCATGTGTAATTTGTGCAAAGGTAAGGAGAAATCCCTGGCTTCCCCCGATCCCCCACCTGGGCTGCATTCTTTTTGTTTTTTTTACAGCTTGTGTCTTGGAGCGGCCTTGGAATATACAAGACGGCACTCTTAATATTCTTCCTCCCTCTTAGGTTAAGGCAGCGATTACCAAACACTGTGGCATGATAAATGATCAAATTTCACTTCATTGGTCCGAAAATGGTTTTATTTACTACAAATAATGTTTCGTTGTTCATCTATCTTTGCAAAATTGCTGGCAACATATCGTGACAGGAAGAACAATTACATGCTCTTCCACTGGCAGATGATCCAATTGGCCTGTGATCATTAACTCACCAAAACATATAAATACGTTCTATTTTAAATGATTTGTGTCCCAAAGAAGTATTTACTTGTTCTTTATATATATATATATATATATATATATATATATATATATATATATATATATATATATATATATATATATATATATAGATATATATATATATATATATATATATAGATATATATATAGATAGATAGATAGATAGATAGATATAATGCTACAGCATGCAGAAGGCTTTGATGCAGTGAACGAGTGAAAAAAGGGTAGTAATTACAAAAACGGACAGCAGGTGGAAGCGGAGTATAAGAGATCAGCCAGGACCATGATGAAAACAAGCTGTTTCCCCACAATTCTAAACAGATTTGTAAAAATTGATAAATCCTTTTTTTCCCTGATGAAAGAAGAGACTCTCTTTCTTTTGGTAGGTTTCATGTTTTTAGAGCAAAAGAACGCAATATTCTGTGGGCCTTGCAAAATCAGTCAAAATCCAGCAAAAGAGCCGCGAATGAAGGGGGGTTGCTTCAGTGGAAAATGGCCGGGAGGGAATGAGTTAATAAACAGGCCAACAAATCCATTTTTAAGTTGAGAGCGGATCATCACTATTTCAGTATACAGCGATGCCTTGAGAGCCGAGTTTAATTCATTCTGTCGTCATGTTTGTAAGAGTCACATGTCAAATCATCTTTTCCCATCAAAGTGAATAGAAATGCCATTAATTTATTCCACTAACCCCCCAAAACAGCAAAAATAATGTGATTTTTTTTTTAAATAAGGAAAATAGCATTTTTAAAAACATACAATAATGTAATTAAATAGAATGAAGTAATTGAAGCGTGTATGCAAAAACACTGAAGAAATCACATTTACGTATGACAATGAGAACGTGAAGTACTCTGAATACTTTTGTCCCCCAAGTTGGAAGCAGACAATTGCAAACTCTAAAATCAGATTCACTGTTTAAATTCATTATGAAGGTTTGTAATAAATAATAAAATGACTTTTTTTTTTTTTTTTTGTCCTGGAGGCTGAATGATGTATTTCTTAATTTGATTCACTTGATTGACTGTGGGGAAAATGAAAAAAATATTTTTCCAACTTTATTTGAATGGGATGGTGGAATCTGTCTCTGTCTGTTCCCCCTTTCTATTCATAGATCAATTGAAGCCTCTTTTTTTTTTTATGAAAGATTTGAATAGCTTCTAGGTTGTAAATTAATATATGTAAGAGGCAAGGAGAGAAAAAAAATAGAGTATTATAAATAGCAGGCTTTTATGTAACATGGCCGACTGCTGCTGACGTGATTGTGTTTGATTGGACTTGAAAATGCACTCAGAACTCAGAAAAAAGAAACAAAAAGTAAAAAGGTCACAGGAAATAAGCTCATTTAAAAATGACGACCAGAGAGACAGTTTTAGTTATCACTTAACAGCAGGAAATCTGGTCTGTCATGAGTAGACCCACAAAAAGGTCTCAAGAAGCCATGCTTAGAAACGCACTGGTGGTCTGCCATGTTGGTCTGAAACGGCCGTTTTGTGCTCATTTTCTTCGTTTCCAGAGTTCTGGGAAGTTTTTCTAACCAGAATGTTTTAAAAATTCAACAGCCCAAAGCAAGTTTTGCAACATGAAATTTGGAAACATGGCTAACATGAGTAGACAAAAAAGTCTGAAGAACTGGAACAGACACAGGAAGGATTTTAGTTTTGGTGTGAGTTTTTGCCTCATTTGGGTCATTTTGGGGTTCTTCAATTATTTGGAAAATTCAGCCCCCTAAGCCAGGTCCACTTGGCAACTTCAAATTTGGTAGGCATGCCAACCATGAGTAGACCCACAAAGAAGTCTCAAGAACCTATGTCCAAAAAAGACACAGGAAGTATGCCATTTTGGTTTTGGTGTGAGTTTTAACCTCATTTGGGTCATTTTGGGGTTCTTCAATTACACCATTTGGAAAGTTCAGCCCCCTAAGCCAGTTCTGCTTGGCAACTTGAATTTTTGTAAGCATGTCTACTATGAGTAGACCCACAAGAAAGTCTCAAGAACTTATGTCCAAAAAGACACAGGAAGTCTGCCATAAGTGGCTATTTTAGGGTCATTCTATAAATGTTATAGGGGGTCCTTCAAAGACGAACTCCTTCATATTATCCAATTGAAACTATATGCACTCTGTGCTACAAAGTTGTTGCATGGTGTCTGTTTTTGATGGCGTTCGCCTGTTGGCTCACCTTCTCCGCGTTGTTTTGTCCTTGCAGCAGCCAAGACTTTGCTGAACAAGAAGGCTGACGTCAAGGTAAGAGGTCTCCACTCGCTTTTGACTTCTTTTTTTTTTCTCTCCTTTGACTGCTTTCGACGCCTTCATCTTTGTGTCGTTTTGTCCTTTTTTTATTGGTAATCCCCCGCTATTTCACAGGGACTTGGACAAAGCCATGTTGCGAATAATGTATCGCTTCAAGATACTTCCTGGATACTGCTACTGTACTACTTTCCGAATTAGGCAGGACTCGACACACCAGTGGTAGTGTTATTGCATTCACTAGATTGCGACAGCGAAATACGTACCTCGTCGCCGGGTCTCCACACACGGGAAGCGACAAGGTCGCAGCGACTGGCGTCATCCTCTAGGGCAGATTGACAATAGATTTGATTGGCAATTAAATTGGAGAGAATCATTGTAAACGGACGTTCAACTAGAAAGAAACACAAAACCGGGTAGTCGGACACTGCTAAAATTAGTTCCTCTATTTTGCCGTGTATCACACTGTCTAGCATGCCCTGCGATCGTTGGCTCATCAATGAAACCTTCGCTGATTGGTTGAAGCCTCAGCGACGGCCGCGGCGACGCGGCAAAAGTTGAACGTTTCAACTTTCGCGTCGTGGACCTACGCGCTCACGTCTATGTGTAACATGCGCGATTTTTAACATGCACGAATGTCTCGTGTCGCCAAGGGGGAGGGAGGGAGGCGATTTTCGCCTTGTCGCCTTGCTTCCGTAGGAAATGAATGGAGAGCGAGCGATGTCGCCTCCCGTGTGTCGAGTCCCTTCTACCTGCATTCACACCAAAAGCGGGGGGAGGCGTTTCGGCGGCGTGTTTGAATTGTAGTCAATGGACTTCGCGCGCACCGAAACGAAAGTGCGTGGGGCTGCACGGAGGATGCGTTTGGCGCTCTGGGACGTGGTACGCAGCAGCGAAAATCCGCACATTCGTGACGAAAATCCGGACATTTGCATATTTGCCAAAGTTAAAAAAAAATTGAACTTCTTTCGCATTTAGCCATTCGGCTTTGAGTACCGGCTACGTCACACACAGCGTCCTCTCTCTTGTCAACCCGAGCGCAACAACACGGCCAGCCGGGACAGAATGGTGAGCAAAGAAGTAGCATACAAGTGTCGGTAAGTACTTGCTTTTGAACTGTACCGATGTAGCAGCAGTGTTAATCATCCATGCCAAAGCTATTTTTAGCGCAACTGCCAGCCGCCAGATTGCCACTAAAAAAGTGAAAGTGCTATCACTTACATCAAAAAAGGAGAAAATGGTGCCACAGCTGTATAGTCCCAGGAAAGAAGTGGAAGTAGTCAGTGGTGCTCACTTTTTGTTGACTCGCTAAAGTGCTCTACGATCGTTGTTGACCTCCTCCGCTCCAGTGTGCAGGAAAGCACGAAGGAGCGGCAGTCATTCCGAAAAAACGCTCGCGAAGGAAGCGTTCGAGATCGCCTTTTCGGATTTGGTGTGAATGCAGCATTAGACAGGGCTTGGGCGGTATCTTACTTATATTTCTTAAGCCCAATTCACACTGGCTGCGGAAAGGACGTGGTGCGTTTTCCGTACGGCTTCCGCAAGGCTTCTGCAAGGACTGTAATTCACACCGCGTGCGTTGCGTGTCCGGAAATCTGCTCCCGACAGACAACAAAATCACGCGGGGTTCACACTGGAGAGTTGAGTTCACCCAACAACCGTGTATATACCGTGTATACGCTTGCCTGTTGTCTCGTCGATATGCTTTTTGGACATTATTTCTGGTACTTTTACCATGGGTAAGTACGTTTTGTGTTTAAATAGTGTTATTTTGTCATGTTTATCTATTCTGAGCTCATTTTTTTGTCTTAAATGTCTGACTCGTGTCATGCTATATAGCTAGCTAGCTTCCCTCCCAAAAAAACGAGTTCGCAAACGGTTTTATTTCGAAATAGACCGGATTTACCTTTTTATTTTATTTTATTTTTTTTGAAAAGAGCTCAGAATTGTTCATTTGGTAGTCTTACCGATTCAACGTCTTATCATCATTGCTCTTTTTTTTTTTTTTTTTTTTTTTTTTTTTGTGTGTATGTGTGTGTGCGTTTGCGTGCGTGCGTTTGCGTGCGTGCACGTGCAAATACGTATAAATTTATACTCATTAATTCACCTAAAACCTTATAAATATCCCATTACCCTTCGCCTTAACCAGGTACTTCAGAATCTTGCCAGAGTCGTGAGGTTCAAATGGTCAGCAGACCAGAGAAAAGGTCAGGAAAAAATAAAGAGAAAAGAAAGATAAATCAAAGTGAAATCCAGCACCGACCAAACACTTCCTGCCTTCCCCATGGTTACAAAATCAAAGTCTTACGCCAACCCCGGAAGTCTCTAAATTCCAACAAATTAGAGAGATCTCAAGAGACCAGAGGAAAAACTAAAGAGAGGAAGGAGGGAAGGATCGATGAGGCAGAGTGAGATCCATAGAAGCCAGTACATCCAATCCATCAAAGTGAAATCCAGCACCAACCAAACCCCTCCTGCGTGGTTACAAAACCAGAGTCTTATGCCAACCCCAGAAACCTCAAACTTCCAATAAATTGAGATCTCAAGTGACCAGAGGAAAAACTAAAGAGAGGAAGGAGGGAAGGATAGATAAAGCAAAGGGAGATCCACAGACACCAGCACCCACCGATTCAAGGGTCTGTGGGAGGGAGAGGCAAATTCTGTTTGAGTTTCAGTAGATGCTGGTGCGATGGATCTGGCATGCATAAGGACCACCACCAAAGAAAGAAGCCGTCAACCGCGGTCCAGCAAAGCGAGCACCGCCCCCCCTCCCCCGGAATCCCCAGGCCGAGGCAGCACCAAGGCCACCCCCACGCCACCCGAGCGGACACCCAGACGCCCGGAACACCCCCGCCCCAGCCCCGGCCCACACCCCCGAGCCCAAGGCCGCAGAACGAGGCCCGGCGGGTCCCCACAGCGCCCCACCGGTCCCCAGCCCCCATCCCCCCCACGACCCCCCCACACCCCACCCAAACCCGCCACCCGCCACGACCCAGGCCCCGCCACCCCCGGCCCCCAAACCCCCGAACACACCCCGACACCCCCCCCCCACCCATACCTCCCCCCCCCCCCAAACAAGCCACCACCCCCCCGACGACCGCCAACCCCCCGCGAACCCCGCCCCCCGCGAGCCCCCCCCCACCCCCGGAAACCGGCACCGGGCAGCAGCGCAGAGAGGGAAGACGTGCCCACCCCACCTCCAGCCGTGCGAAAGGAGCACAGCGGCGGGAGGGGGGAACCAGAGGAGGAAGCACCGGGGGAAGAGGCGGAACACCAGAACACCAAGCCCGGACCGGATTTACCTTGATGCGAGACGCCCGATTTCTTCAAATTCCGCATGAAGCGTCCGGAAGAATAGAACTCTTGCGGAAACCTTCCGCATCGCCACAGTCATTCCGCACCGCAGCTGGTGTGAACTGACACGCAGACTTGAATGTGTTCTATCCTAGCGCCGTCCGTTCCGCAGCCAGTGTGAATTGGGCTTTAAGGTGTTTAAGAGTACAAAAAAATACTGCAGATACTGTTGGTGAGTTGTGTGTGTTTGGGTGGGGGGTGGGGGGGCGGTATATGCTCATGGAAAAAAGTAGTAGGTAAATTTGTAAATAATCATGAATAAGAATATGCGGAGGATTAAATTTTTGTGTTATATTTTCCTTAAAATGTCACTTTCTAAAGGAAAAGAGAGATGTGTGTGTGTAGGGGGGCGTAAATGTAATACGAAAAGTTTAATTCATGAATGGCGAATATGCTGGGGATTACATCACATGCGTTATGTGACTGTGTGTGCGTGTGAATGTGTGAATTGATGTCAGCACCTCCATTATGTTTGATCGCCAGCATTATTAAAACGTCGCGTCACCATCTGTCAACTTCTTCGTCTTCATCCTTTTCCTGTAGACCCCATCTGCTTTTGACCCCCCCCCCCCCCCCCCCCCCATTCTCCCACCAACACCTCCACACTTCCCCACATGTGCGTGTGTGCGTGTGTCTGTGTGTGTCGAATGCGACCAGGCTTCCAGGAATAGCTGCCAGTCTGGACCCTGGAAACTCAGACACCAAAAATAGATGCAATGGTTGCCTAGCAACAGGCTCCTTTTCATGCTACCATCCTTTTTCTTTTTCTTTTCTTTTCTTCCTTCATTCTTCCAAACTTCTTCCATGAATGTTTCATGGAACTTCCCAAATTTGCTTTTCCCTTTACTCCGCCTCTTCGTGACTTTAGCTTCCATTTTGTATTGACACGTCAAAATGTTGTTGTTTTTTGTCTTCGGAGGCGGTTGAAGCTTCATTCTGTCTCCTTCCTTTTGGGTTGAGAAGTGCTCTCTTTTGTTCTCGCTGCCATTTCATGGGTTACTTTATATTTCCTTCCCTCCCCTGCTTTTTTTTTTTCACTACCATCCATTGGTCAAAAAATCCATCCATCCATCCATCCATCCATCCATCCATCCATCATCCATCCATCGTTTGGGCCGAGGACAGAAACGCAAGTCCAGCTCGACTGTGCAGTATATGGTGAGCATGCTGTTTATGCTCCGTTTTTTTTTTTCTTCCCCACCTCTTCTTTGCTTTTATAGCGGAAATCAAGTCTCCTTCACAAGTCATACAAAAAGATCAACCATACTGATAAGTTGACATATGTTACACTGTCCTCTCTCACAGCATAGGAACAGAAATATAAAATAAAACCAGAATATAAGCTAAAAACATAAAAAACACATGAAATGAAAACTGCAAATAAACACTGTTATGACCAAAATGGATGCCATAAAATAAAATGGTCAACTCCGTTTTCAATTCCGGGCCTGAATTATTTATTTATTTTTTTATTTTTTTACATGCGTCCTGTTATGATAGTAGACATGATCACCCAATTTCATGTTGATTGGCAAAACTGGTGTTATGGACTTGTTCATTGAAAATATGAGCTTTGGAATACGCCCAAAATGGACACTAATCAAAACCAAAATGACAGACTGACTTTTTTTATTTAGAGCACAAGCCTGTTGAGGCATTTTTGTGTGTTCCGTTGTGACTTGTTCAACCATTTTCTTGACGATTGGTGAAACAATTATTGATGGATGGACTTTTAACTATTATGTACATAAATGTATAAACATAAGGGCTGGGTCTAAACTATCGATATATTGAAAGCGATATTCCTTTTCATAGCCCAATATCGATTCATAAAACCATAAATCAATATTTTTAATACACCTTTTTTTTCGCCCCGTAAATTAATGTGCCAAATACCCCCCAAAAGAAGTAAGGTAAGAATTGGACATAAAAAAAAAAAAAATGTAGATGCATAATTATGTACTATGGCTGTGTCTCTTATAATACAGTTAGTCATTTATTTATTTATTTATTAATCACTGGATGTCAGGTTTACCTGTTTGCCATTCATTAAACACGACACAAAAAGGAGAGAAGACACTCAGTTCAAAGCTCGCAAGGATACAATTCAATACGGCACGCTGAAAAAAATACTCTCCTCACCCTCTCTTTTTATTTGGTTTTCACGCCCTTATGGGTGTTCCAACCCTAAAAATGCAAATTTGTATTGACAATTATTCCTAAACTGGAACCTTAGTATAAAATCTGCCACAGGAATGTAAATGTGTGATTTTTTTTTTCCACTTTATTTATATAGCTTGTGGCTGTAATTGATTTCAATTATTTTGGGAATCCTGAAGCATTCCCACATGTGTTGTTGTGATTTTTATTCTCCACACTTTTTTGCCACCTAACAACTCCCACACAATACTTCCAATTTACATTGTTCAAATTTCAACTAGCTTACAAAATTAATGCCTCCCGGGGTATATATCGTCTGATTCCACATTACTTACAGTATTTGCACAAATTAACATCAAATTTTTTAACTAACATCAAGGTAGCACTTCCCACGCCCACTTCCATACATACAACTTATCATCATTACCAGGTGTCTGATACTGCTCGGTGGCACAGTTGGTAAAGCACATTGTCCAGTAACCAGGAGGTTAAAATTTCATAATTTATCTCAATTGGCTTCATAAGCATTCCACATGCATTCAAATTTTAGCATTCAGCTATTAGCATTCAGCTTTCACCATTCCCATGCAATTTTTCCAGAAATTGCACTTAGTCTAGTTATTTATGGTTTTGATACAGGTCATGTTCAATAAAACATACATGAAATATGATTAATGTAACTATTGGAATCAATTATAAATGTAAATATTCATATTTTTACTAATGCACCAAGTAACAGAAAGAAGTTTCTACTATTTTTGCAGCATTGGTACTTCTTGGAATGTCTTCCATGTAAACGGAAAATTGGTACTGCATGAAATCCTTAGCTGAATCCAAAATCAATGTGAATCGTAAATCGAATCGAATCGGGCCCTTCTGAATTGATTTTGGAAATCTGAATCGATACCCAGCCCTAAAAGATGACTACGTGACTTCAGTGAACGTGAAGGTGATTTGATGCCGGCTTGCTTTGTCTTTTGCCACAACATGCTTGCTTTAATTCTTCCCATTTCTTTTCCTTCCGCTCATCTGCCGGCGCTTTACTTTCCGCTCCCACCTTGGAAATCAAACAACGACCACCATGAAAATTGTTCATAATTCCTCCATGACCACTTAAGCGTGACGACTGTTATTTAAACATGCATGTTTGTTGTATGTGTTGTGTTTGTACCTTTTTATGTGTGTTTGTGTGTTGTGATATAAATGGATACGGAACCATCAGGGGCATATTCTGTAATTCAGGATGACCTCTCTCATGCACTACTGAAACACGCTTGCAAATACGATTTCACGCACTGCTGTAAAACTTGCACATTACACTTGACTTACTTAGGTTACTAACGCTATCCTCACACATATGCAGTACACTCTCAGCCAAAGATGCTCTCATTTAACTGTTTGACCGCCAAAAACGTTTAATGACGTATGCTCAAATCCTAATGAATGCCGCCATAAACGTTATTTGTCGTCAACTACGTCTTTTTTTCTTTAATTTTTTTAATTTTTTTAATTTTTTATTTATTTATTTATTTTTTATTTTTTTTTAAACCAATGAGCAGTACAACGTCTTGTGGAGCGCTGCCTGGTCAATGGAACTGTGAAATCAAAAACACCCACAAACTATGGCCAGTAGATGGCAGCATTGTAACATGGCAAATCTGATGAAATAGAACATTTTCAAGAATAACGTGAATGATCAAAGGCTTTGATCACTCTAATTCACAGAGCGTCACTAAACAAAAATATTATTGTCACAAAGTCACTGTTGTGTATCTTTTCACAAAAAAGCTCGTTTTCTCCTCATCTTTTTCTATTTTCGCTTGTGTCATTCAAATTATTTTCAAATGGTGATTACTAAAGAATGAATAAGGTAAAAATGTACTTTTTTTTTCGAATGAAAGAATGGAATCCAATCTTTCATATGGTATCCACCATATTTATGTAGTCATAGTGCACAATATTCTGTTTGCCTTGAAAGATGAGTGAACAATGCTCAAAATCAGATGGCACTGTCGGGGTTGTTTTTTGGATGGCGTTTAGCAGTCAAAAAGTTAATATCCTGAAATATATATTTTATTACTCTGTTATGTGTATGAGAGGTAATCCTGAATTATGTCCCTGATGTCCTCTCGTATATACACGTCACTTCTTCTACTCTTTCGTTGTTTCCTCTCCTTACACACGCATACAGTTTCTATCATTTGTTGTTTTAACAATGCTCCTCTTTTACAAGGAGGGATCAGCTGTTTTAAAGCATTCATATGCAGATGTGATTGTAATCAAGTGACCGGGCCACGGCTTCAAAGCAGCGTTTGATGGAGGAATATTTATTAAGATGCGTCGTTGTGTGCATGTGAAGTGGGCAGAATTGAAGAAAACAACAGCGTAATGATGTCGTCACTAATGTGGGCAGAGCTGTTTAATTTGTTTTCAGGGTTAGGTTTATATTTTTTTTCCATTTCTCTTCTGTATAGCTAAGAGGAATGTTTATGCTTGATAATGAAGTTTTCCAACACATTATTAATTTTGACTGGGTCCATAACATCACCCTCTTAAAATAATAGCTGAAGTAAAATAAATAAATAAATAAATAAATAAATAAATAAAACAAATATTATTTTTGCCCAAATCATTGCCTCATGATGCAAATGGTTAAATTGTTAGTGTTTGCTGAAAAATCTGTAAAAATGACTTAGGCGATTATTTCAAGCAGGCGTCGATATGTATCCTTATGTCTGTATCATATTGCCCCCAGGTGGTCAAGGCGTGCACACCAGAAGGAACAGCACAATAACCATTGAATTGAAGCAAAAAGTGTTTTGAACTCATTTACTCCCAAAAACTTATAAAAACGTTCTATTTTAAATATTGCCATGGTCCCAAAAACGTATTTATACATTTGTTTTTGTTTTTTTAAGCTAGAGCATACAGAAGGCTTTGATGCAGCCTCTGAACTGAAGAGAACGCTTAAAGCAATGGTAGTTATTACAAAAACGGCCTGTAGGTGGCAACAGAATATAAGAGATCAACCACGGCCATGATGAAAACAAGTTGTTACCCCACATTTCTAAACAGATTTGTGAATAATGATGAAACTTAGCTATATTCTAATGCTAATTGCTGCAAAACGGAAACAGATAGAAATATACATTTTTTCCTGGTGAAAGAAGAGACTCGAATCTATCTTTTAACTCATTCACTGCCATTGACGGAAAAAGACGTCAAATGATTACATTCTTTGCTGGGCTGGCAGTGAATGTGTTAATAGGTTCCATGTTTATAGCACTCTTACACAATATTCTGTGGGCCTTGCAAAATCAGTCCAAATCCAGTAAAACAAGTCGGGAGCGAAGGGGGTTGCTTCAGTGAAAATGGCTGCCAGTCAATGAGTTAACATGCATTTAAGATACATCACTGAAAAAAAGTTGAGAACCTCTGTTCTCGAGTATTTTTTTTTATTTTTTTTACATTACATCGTTGTTTTGATAGTTGCTATTAAATCATAAGATGCGAAATTATGGTTCCAATGAGGTTAGCTGAACACGTGAAAGTCTCGCACTCGCACGCGCGCTTCCGCACACACTTTCCTTGTTAACTCTTGGTGTTGTATCTCCTCCCTCTGCTCTCCTCCTTGCACAGCCTCAGACAAACAGCAAAAACAGCATAGTCACCAGCCCCAAAGGAAACATCCCTTCACCTGCTCTGGTATTTAACCTCCTAACCAACACCTCCCTCCCGCACCTCCTCTCGGACCCCCGACTCCTTTGTGTGTGTGCGTGTGTGTGTGACCACCCGCCGCCTCTCTCGCCCGCTCTCTTGACATAGTGCGTGTGTGTTGTGTTTAACGCCCTTTGTCCCACTGTTTGTGCGTTATATTATTTGTCTGGCCCACGCTCAGCAGGTGCAGTTGTTTACCACGCACACTCACAAATGTGCAAACGTGCACATGGCAGGGGTTTGATTTGTGAGAGTTGTTTAGAGATGTCGTCCCGTTGAAAAATGTCACCAGCATTGCAATCCAAAATGTCGCACTTACATTGTGTGAAACTTTAACACTAAGTGGCTGAAATAAAGCCATCAAATCTATTAAAATAAAAAAATAAAAAAGTCATTTGACTTTGTAGCAATTGCTTTCAACTAAGGGTGTCAAATTTATCGTGTTAATATCTCGTAAAGTGACTTTAACGGTACTGTCTTTTAACGCTCAATTAACGACCGCCCCTTATTTGGAAAATAAATACATTAACAATGCATATATTTGTGGGGATTGGGTTACTTCATGTTCTTCAATTAGGTAGCTCCCAAAATAAAAATAAAAAAACAAATAAAATAAAAAACAAATGCTGAGCTGTCACCATTGACTTACAAATGCATTAATGCCATTGTAGTGACAGAAAAATGACCAACACAAATCAGTCACACTTGTTTTGTTTTTTTTGTTTTTTTTTGTTTTTAACAGTACAGTACTTTTTTTTTTTTAATTGAAATGTTATGAAATTACTTTATCAATGAATAAAAAATAAAACCACATTTAAATTAGGGGGAAAAATTGTACATTTTGTTGTAAATTGAGATATAAAATGTGCGATTAATCGTCAGTTAATTATTGAAGTCATGCGATTAATTATGATATAAAAAACGTATTTCTTTATTTTCTCTAGAGAATGAATTATGATTAAAATTTAATCGACTGACACCTCTGTTCAACACAAGCATGGAACATACTATGGTGCGCCCTTTTGGAAAGTTAGTGAAAATTAGCACCGTGACACCAGTTAGAAAGCTTGACATGAAATTGGGTGTAGGTGTGTCTATTGTAACATGACACACCAACAAGTCTCAGGGATGTAAGAATGAAACTAAAAAGGAAGTTGGCCATTTTGGGTGGAGCTGGACCATTTGCACAAATTCTCTGGGTGATAATTTGGTGAACACCAAATAGGGACTTCAACCGAATAAGGCCCAATAGGAAGCAGGTACCCGAGAGACCTTACAGATGGATGATGCAATATTCCGAAGAATGTTTTTTTTGCTACATCATCTTATTGTGTGCAAATATTGGCGTCAAATCACTTTTTGTTGTTGTTGGTGTTGTTGTTGAAAAAGGAGATTCAAGGAACATGCGAAAGTTTGAAAAAAAAATAGCCTCAACACTATTGTCAACGGACATGAAATTGTGTGGACATGTCTATCATAAATGGATGGACTAAAAAGTCACAAAGACCTACGTCCTAAACCAAACAACTCAGCCATTTTAACTAATTTACTCCCCAAAACTTATAAATATGTTATATTTTAAATGTTGTAAGTGTCCCAAAGACATATTTATTCATTTATTTTATGTTTTTTTATTTCATGCGAGAGCATACAAAATGCTTTGATGCAGTGAACAGGTGAAAAACGGGTAGTAATTACAAAAACGGCCAGCTGGTGGAGCAAAGTATAAGAGATCAACCAGGGCCATGATAAAAACAAGTTGTTTCTCAATAATTCTAAACAGATTTGTGAATAATGATGAAACTTAGCTATATTCTAATGCTAATTGTTGCAAAATGGAAAGATAAAAATATTTTTTTTTTCCTGATGAAAGAAGAGACTCTAATCTTTCTTTTGGTAGGTTTCATGTTTTTATAGCAAAAGAACACAACATTCTGTGGACCTTGCAAAATCAGTCAAAACCCAGTAAAACAGCCGGGAGCGAAGGGGGTTGCTTCTGTGAAAATGTCTGGGAGGGAATCATTTAATTTGAAATGGATATTTTCGCTGTATTCCGGCGCATATACATTTGGCAAAATCTAGTGAATTTTGCCCAAATGAGCTCTGGATTCCATGGCACTTTTTACCGATGTTATGGAAAAGTGGATTCCAGGCTGGATTCGAGCTCGGTCAAGTTCCTTCTGTCATATACAACATGGAGTATATATGTATTTCTCTGTTCATATATGCAGGTCAAGAGCCAGGCTTGGTCTTTAAACAGTAACAGCTGAGCATTAGCTTCCTTACTTATGATGTCAGCAGTCATGTGACCCATCCCAGATTCCTGCAGACTAAACATAGCGATCCACTCTGATGATTGTATTACTGTTCTTGTCATATGAGCGTGTACATACCTCGACATGTATGTAACATGTGCTGGTGATTCAGTATGACATTAGACTATGATTGTTGTGGGAGGTCAATCAAGAGCCTTTCTGAAAAGTGCTGTAATATTTGTTGCATTGATTTTGCCATTTTTCCCCCCCTAAAATTGGTTCATTGAAGCGTGAGTGTGTGTGTGCACCTGCAGTTTTCTGCCAATCACTGACAGATTCTTCTTTTCCACTAACATCGTTTTCTCTCCTCTACTTCCTGGTTTATTTACTCCACACTTTTTCCATTCTTCTCACATCTTCCATTTTCTTCTATTCCCCCCTCCCTCACCTTCCTCCTTCCCTCTCTCCCCCCTTCCAGGAGCCTCAGACCACCGTCATCCATAACCCGGTGGACGGCACTAAGGTACACCCCACATGAACCCCCCCCCACCCCTCCCTGACAATTCCTGGCCACACTTTTGTCTTCTTGTTTGTTTTCTTCTCTGTTTCCTCGCCGTTCCTTTCTTTTCCATCCTGTATTCATCTGTGGACTGTGCTTTACTCATTTGTGTGTGCGTGTGATGACTGATGAAGTCGATATGGTTGGGTGTCAGTGACTCCTGCTTTTCAATTTGTCCAGCTGTATTAGTTTTCAGTGCGCGCGCACACACACACACAAGAATGAACAGACTGAGTTCTCGTATTTCTCCAACGCTGACTTCTTCCCTGGTGACAATTTGGAAAGTGACAAAGTTCTACGTGTGGCAAGCTTAGTCGCGTGTACTGTAAAAATAAAGATGGAAAGTCAACAGCGCTGTAGGATGACCCTACCCGCCCCCGCGCTTATATGTGTTGCCATTACACCGCGTGTGTGCGTGTATGCATATCCATGTCCCGCATGTGAAGTGTTCCGTCCTAATTGTTGTGTGTTTGCGTGCGTGTGCGCGCGTGTGATCTCCAGGAATCATCGGACAGCAGCAACACCACCGTGGAGGATGAAGATGTGAAAGGTAAGACCGGACACACTCACACACGCTGTTCTTAATGTTTTGTCCCTGTGGCGTAGCTAAATAAACAAAACACATGTAAAACCGAGTGGCAATGCAAATATATGACAAGTGCGGACAGCAACACAGACAGCAAGTGAATGAATTTGAATTGTTTACCCAGGGGCAAGTTAGCTATTGGATTTGTTGACTTAAGCGCTCTGGTGGTCTAATGGCCAGCTGAACAAATTTGGCCGGTACCAAAAATGGAGTCCAACTGACCCGTAGTGGTTCTCGGAGGTACTGCGCTATACAATGTTCATACGGGTGCAAAAGTAAGATGGTTTTCAGAAGCAATTATGACCACTAAATTTAATTGAAAGCAAATGTTTCTATGCAGTAAATCTCGATGACTCATCGCCAGTTCGATTACCAATACAAATATTTTGTGACTTACCACTTTTGGAGCTCATTGCGCTACAATCACAGTGGTTGGGTACCAAAAGGGCGGAGCTATACAGAGTGCACTGTGTTGATTAGTGGACGGCGAACTTAAACACTTGGTGGAAGTGTGCATTTGCAGTACATGCACACGTGTCGTTACTATTTTTCTAAACCGGCACACACCTCCACCGCATCTGAGCTGACTACAATGCATCTAAACGAGGTCACAGATGTATCATTTGGGTGCCAAGCGTACAGAACAGAATGTGCGCGTCTTCCTCCTCCTCCTTCATCCTACTTCCTTTTCAAGGCTTTGCAGCTATGTCACCAATTCCCTAGCAACCTTGGCCAAAGCCATCATGCCGCGTATCGTCTCCTCAGCAGCACCACAAGGAGTGTTAATCCTTCTTAACATCCTTCTGGTAGAATCCTGCCAAGTGGTAATGTTTCGATTGCTCCACCGTCTCGGTGAGATTTCACTATGCGTAATGGCATTTCCTGTTTTCAACTGATTCAAACAAAGAACAAAATGTTCGCCACATTTGAAACAGGTGTGCTATTATTTTTCTTTGTCAGAAATGTATGACTCAGCACGAAAGACCTAAGAGTACTTTTCTCAGTGGAAATTTGTTTTGACAATGAATAGCGTTGACTGTTGTGAGTTTTCTCAAACTCCATCAAGAGCAAAATGTTTGTTTCATTAGGCACAGGTGTGCTATAACTTTTCTCAGCACAAAGACCTTTTGGCTAGGAAACAAGACTTTCAGGATGAATGGGATAGTACTTTTCTCACTCAATAATAAATAGTGTTGCCTGTTGTCAATTAATCAGAAAAAAATAAAGAACAAAATGTTTATCTCATTTTAGACAGGTGTGCTATTACTTTTGTCAGCCATAACACGTTACAGTTTAGAGATAATTTGACTTTTATCCGCTAATACTTTCCCCACCCCATATTTATTACGACAACAAATAGTGTCGCCTGTTGTCAATTATTCAAACTAAATAAAACAGCAAAATGCTTGTCTCATTTGGGCCAGGTGTGCTATTACTTTGCTCATCCATAACACTTTGCAGTTTGGAGATAATTTAACTTTTATCCACGAGCTAGTACTTTCCTCACACCATATTTATTAAGACAACCAATAATGTTGCCTGTTGTAAATCATTCAAAGAAAATGAAAAAGCAAAATGTTTGTCTCATTTGGGTTATGTGTGCTATTACTTTGCTCGGCCCAAACAATTTTCTGTTTGGAGATATGGTTCCTTTTTGATACTTTACTAACTCCAAATTTATTATGACAACAACTAGTGTTGCCTATTGTCATTTATTCGAACAAACTCAAAGAACCAAATGTTTGTCTAATTTGGGACAGGTGCTCAGCCCAAACATTTATCAGGTGAGAAATGTTTGATTATATCTGCAAGAACAATCTAAGAGTTCTTAGCTCACCCTCAAAATTTGTTACAATGACTAACAGCATTACCAGTTTTCAAGAGATTCAAACTTGGTCCTTAGACAATTTTAACCCCCGAACCCAAAAAGTTTAAGAACCCCCAACACTAGCTACCAACTTCGTTCACTCCCCAGAGCACCTTGGGAGATGGTGGTTTAAGGGTCAGAGGGTGTGTGTGTGTGTGTGTGTGTGTGTGTTCTTAATTTAGCCCCGGTGGCAGGAAAACGGCAGCGAGGGAGGTGTCTGACACGACTCAGCTGAGTCGGTGAAAAACAGATCCCAGAAATGCAGGCTCAGAAGAGGAAAACAATCTCGATTTATTTTTGGTGATAAACCGATTGCAAAAAGCTTGCTCGCAGGCAAGTAGGCGAAATTTACAGAGGTGTCCCTGCACACAGGCGAGGGACACGGAAGTAACAAAAGGCACTTGCAAAAGGCAAGGAGGAATTGGAAAACACAAATCTCCTGCAAAAGGCAGGGAACACGAATGTAACAAAAAGCGCTTGCAACTGCAAGGAAAACTAACATAACCAAAATCGCTTGCAAACGGCAAGGAGAACTAACGTAACAAAAAACACTTGCTAACAGCAAGGACTAGAAAAAACAAAATCACTTGCAACCGGCAAGGACGACACGAAATGCACACGGAATCAATCACACGAGAATAACAACAAAAGGCGACGCGGAAACACACACGTGAATACTAGTAAACTAAAGACGACGGCAGATTCAAACAACTTTACCAACAGGGAAACGCGGAGAACACTTGGACATGAAGATGAGCAAATAATAATCCGACAGCTGGCTGTGCTGCTCGGAGTCCTTTTAAAGCCATGATTGCAAACGCGATGCAGGTGCGGGGCTGGGGAACGCCCCCCTCGTTGGTAGCACTGGAACACACACACACAAAAGCACAACAGGCTGAGAACCGAACCATGACAGTACCCCCCCCTCAACGGACGCCCCTTGGCGGACCACCTGGCTTATCAGGATGAGCAGCGTAGAAAGTGTCGAGCAAAGACGGGTCCAGGATCCAGGAGCGGGGGATCCATTGCCGCTCCTCCGGTCCGTAACCTTCCCAGTCGACCAGATACTGGAAGCCCCGGCCCCTGCACCTCGAGTCCAAGATTTCCTTGACCGTGTAAACAGGATCCCCATCGACCACTCGGGGAGGAGGCGGAGCGGGTGCAGGCGGGTTCAGTGGGCTGGGAGTCACAGGCTTAAGGAGGGAAACGTGGAACACAGGATGCACCTTGAGAGAAGGCGGAAGACGGAGTTTCACAGTCACAGGATTGATGACAGTAAGTATTTCGAAGGGACCAATGTAGCGCGGACCCAGTTTCTTCGAGCACCCTGCCAGGCGCAAGTCCCTGGATGAGAGCCAGACTTCGTCTCCTGGCTGGTAAGTGGGCTCCGGACGTCGCCGACGGTCCGCAATCTCCTTATTGCGGGCCGCTGAGCGAGATAGCGCCGCTCGTGTCTCCTGCCATACCTTGTGGGCCCGCCGGAGGTGGTGTTGGATGGTGGGCAGTTCGATGGGACCTTCTTGAGAAGGGAACAGAGGTGGCTGGTAGCCGTACGCCGCCTTGAAGGGTGAGAGACCGGTTGCAGAGGACGGCAGAGTGTTCGTGGCGTACTCGATCCAGGAGAGGTGCGATGACCAGGATTCCGGGTTGTGCAGGCACACACAACGTAGAGCTGCTTCTAGGTCCTGGTTGGCCCTCTCCGTCTGGCCGTTGGTTTGTGGATGATATCCAGAAGACAAACTGGCTGTGGCGCCCAACAGCTTACAGAATTTCCTCCAGACCTGGGAGATGAACTGAGGACCCCGGTCGGACACCAAGTCCACCGGAATGCCGTGAAGACGGAAGACATGACGGACGAGGAGTTGAGCAGTCTCCCAGGATGATGGCAGTTTGGAAAGAGCAACAAAGTGAGTCAGTTTCGAAAACCGGTCGACCACGGTCATGATTACCGTGTTTCCCCTTGACCGGGGGAGGCCGGTGATGAAGTCCAACGAGATGTGAGACCAAGGCCGCGTCGGGATGGGTAGCGGCCTCAGTAGTCCCATCGGCGGCTGGTGGGACGACTTCCCGCACGCACAAGCGGTACATGCTTTGACGAATTCCGTGACGTCCTTTTTCATGTCGGCCCACCAAAACCGCTGGCTAATCAGGGCAAGAGTCCGGTTGATCCCTGGGTGACATGCCACTCGTGAGGTGTGACCCCACCGTAGGACGTCAGCCCGCACCGGGTCAGGAACGAATAGTTTCTCTGCCGGGCACTCCTCCGGCACTGCGAGCCCTTCCTGGGCTTCAGTGACTCGCTTCTCGACCTCCCAACGAACTGCCCCCACGAAACAATGTGCGGGTAGGATCGGTTCAGTTCCTGCCTCCGGCGTGGCCGCATCGTGGATCCGGGACAAGGCGTCCGGCTTCTGGTTCCGGGATCCCCGGCGGTAGTCCACAACAAAGTTGAACCTCGTGAACAGTAAGGCCCAACGTGCTTGCCTCGAGTTAAGTCTTTTGGCTGACCGAAGGTATGCCAGGTTCTTGTGGTCCGTCAGCACCCTAAAGGGTTCCTTGGCGCCCTCCAGCCAGTGTCGCCATTCTTGTAAAGCCAGCACGATAGCCAGAAGTTCCCTATTCCCGACGTCGTAGTTCGCCTCCGCTGGACTCAGTCGCCGGGAGAAGAAGGCGCAGGGATGGAGCTTCCCGTCTTCTGGCGACCGCTGGGACAGGACCGCCCCCACTCCTGAATCCGACGCGTCAACCTCGACCACAAAAGACAGATCTGTATTAGCGTGGATGAGCACTGGCGGGTTTACAAACTGCTGTTTCAATTTCAAAAATGCCTCTTCCGCAACAGGTGACCACCTAAAGGGTACTTTACTTGACGTCAGTTTAGTAAGGGGGGCAGCCCGTAAGCTATAATCTTTGATAAAGCGACGATAAAAATTAGCGAATCCCAAAAATCGTTGTAGCTGTTTTCGGTTCTTGGGAGTCGGCCACTCGACCACGGCTTGAGTCTTTACCGGATCCGCCCGTAATTGCCCTCCCTCAATAATGAATCCCAGAAATTGTACAGACTTGGCGTGGAACTCGCACTTCTCTGCCTTCACATAGAGCCGGTTTTCCAAGAGGCGCTGGAGGACCAGGCGAACATGTTGCCTATGCTCCTGAATGTCGCGTGAGAAAATCAGTATATCATCGAGATAAACAAAGCAAAAAGTGTTCAACATGTCCCTAAGGACGTCATTAATTAGACATTGGAATACTGCTGGGGCGTTTGTCAGACCAAAAGGCATAACACAATATTCAAAGTGTCCGAGTGACGTCTTAAAAGCAGTCTTCCACTCGTCCCCCTCCCGTATTCTCACCAAATGATAGGCGCTTCGCAGGTCTAGCTTAGTAAAAATTCGGGCCGACTGCAATGGAGCGAACGCTGAGTCCAGCAAGGGAAGGGGATATTTGTTCTTAACCGTGATCTCATTCAAACCACGATAGTCGACGCAAGGGCGGAGTGTCTTGTCTTTTTTCTCGATAAAGAAAAAACCAGCTCCCACGGGAGACTTGGACGGGCGTATCTGACCAGACGCTAGCGATTCATTAATGTACTCCCGTAAAGCGTCTTGCTCCGGCTGGGACACCTGATATAAACGTGAACCCGGCAATGGGGCACCGGGAATCAGGTCAATCGCGCAATCATACGGACGATGAGGCGGCAATGCTCGTGCCCGATCTTTACTAAAGACCTTACTTAAATCACGATACTCCTCGGGAACGTTATCGAGACATACCGGTTCTGGAGTTGAATTTGCTTGCACCGATGTAGTCCCTCCTGCCGATTTCAGACAGTGGGCATGGCAGAAGGGACTCCAGTTCTCTAAAGCCGGCTTCTCCCAATCGATCTCCGGATTATGCGTTCTTAGCCATGGAAGGCCCAACACTAAGGGCGCAGAACGGGACGGCATAACAAAAAATCTCCTTCTCTCCTCATGATTTCCCGAGAGTTTCAAGGTCAGAGGACCGGTAGACAGTCGTACCTCCGCCAATAGGTGCCCGTTGAGGTCGAAGACCTCCTTGACCTTCTCTAAAGTCTCTACCGGGCTTCCTAAAGCTTCCACCACACACGGGTCTATGAAGCAGTCATCTGCCCCGGAATCGATCAACGCACTCACCCTAACACTCAACCCGTATCCAGACAGCTCCCCCGACAACTCTAGTCGTCTTTCTCTGAGAGAAGACCCCGACGGCGGGCATGGTTCGGTTCCCCCCGGTTCATGCTTACCCGGATTTGCCTCCTTCACGGACTTCAGGGGCACGTCGGCACGTCCCCCCAGGCGAGCGGTCGGCCGCGTCTTGCGTGGGGGTCGCGTTGGGCACGATGCCACTCGATGTCCCGGTTGACCGCAGTATAGGCAGGCACCAGCGACCCATCGGCGACGACGCTCCTCCGGGTGCAGGTGTCCACCACCCAGTTGCATGGGCTCCACTCCGTTGTCCGGGGATCCCGGGAGGGTGCGTGCTTCGGTGACGTCGAGTGAGAGTCTGGACATGTCGTTGCTAACGGCTGCTCCACGCCGCTCAACAGCCCGCTCTCTGCCACGTTCCCGTACACGATTGTCCAAACGAATCG
This sequence comes from Festucalex cinctus, assembly GCF_051991245.1. Classification (NCBI taxonomy): domain Eukaryota; kingdom Metazoa; phylum Chordata; class Actinopteri; order Syngnathiformes; family Syngnathidae; genus Festucalex; species Festucalex cinctus. Next base: position 13,950,393 of record NC_135415.1, on the reverse strand, counting down.
TTAGTTCAATGAGACCTTCTAAAGAGCTCGTGTCGTCGCGGACTGCCAGTTCATCCTTGAGTTGTGTATTCAGTCCTCGACGAAAGACACTCCGCAAAGCACAGTCACCAAACCCGCTCTCGGCGGCCTGAATACGGAATTCGATTGAATAATCAGCGACCGATCTTTCCCCCTGTACTAAATCAAGCAACCGACCCCCGGCCTCTCTCCCCCTAACCGGATGATCGAACACGCGTTGAAATTCACCAACAAAATTGGAAAAAGAGGACCGAAGGTCTGGTCGCGCGTTGCTCACCACCATAGCCCAGGTAGCGGCTTGACCAGACAGGAGGCTCATAATGAACGCTACTTTGGACTGATCACGGGCGTAAGTAAAAGGTTGCTGGTCGAAAATGAGCGAACACTGATGCAAAAACTGACCGCAACCTCCAGGCTGTCCATCGTAGCGTGACGGGTGGGGCAAAACGGGTTCTTTATGTGTAACCGGGAGCGCCGAAATGGCAGTGTCCGAACGCGGAAGTTCCGGGCGGGAACTGAGCTGCTCAAGCCTCCCGAACATCTCCTCACAACGACGAGCAAGCCGGCCTACCACCTCTTGAAGACCGGCCAGGGTGGTCTCGGTTTGCCCGACCCGTTGCCCCTGACTGGTCAATGCCTGTCTCACCTTTTCTGAGTCTGCGGGATCCATGGTCGGATTATTCTGACACGACTCAGCTGAGTCGGTGAAAAACAGATCCCAGAAATGCAGGCTCAGAAGAGGAAAACAATCTCGATTTATTTTTGGTGATAAACCGATTGCAAAAAGCTTGCTCGCAGGCAAGTAGGCGAAATTTACAGAGGTGTCCCTGCACACAGGCGAGGGACACGGAAGTAACAAAAGGCACTTGCAAAAGGCAAGGAGGAATTGGAAAACACAAATCTCCTGCAAAAGGCAGGGAACACGAATGTAACAAAAAGCGCTTGCAACTGCAAGGAAAACTAACATAACCAAAATCGCTTGCAAACGGCAAGGAGAACTAACGTAACAAAAAACACTTGCTAACAGCAAGGACTAGAAAAAACAAAATCACTTGCAACCGGCAAGGACGACACGAAATGCACACGGAATCAATCACACGAGAATAACAACAAAAGGCGACGCGGAAACACACACGTGAATACTAGTAAACTAAAGACGACGGCAGATTCAAACAACTTTACCAACAGGGAAACGCGGAGAACACTTGGACATGAAGATGAGCAAATAATAATCCGACAGCTGGCTGTGCTGCTCGGAGTCCTTTTAAAGCCATGATTGCAAACGCGATGCAGGTGCGGGGCTGGGGAACGCCCCCCTCGTTGGTAGCACTGGAACACACACACACAAAAGCACAACAGGCTGAGAACCGAACCATGACAGTGTCAAAGGCATGCCGCCCAGAGATTTTGGCACTCGTCTGGCATACACTTTCAAAAACCGAAGGACGGTGCGTCCGGTACAGGACTACACTCCATACCCAGGTGCTCTCGAGTGAGTGGATCGCGGGAACAGTAGTAGTGGTGGTGTTGGTCGGATCTTGTCAAGTCAGTAAGTGCTGGACAGCTGCTTTGTAATCTAACACGTAAGATTTTGGAGCTTCTCTGGTTACTCCTAGGCCAGAAAACACGTAAGTCCGTCTTAGCTTTGTCGCTTAGCATACATTTGGATGAGAAATGTCCTGGTTTAACCTTCCGGGCTCTATGCTGGACATTTGTGTCTTTGTCTCTTCCTTTGTTTTGTGTCAGCAAACTTGTTGCTTCTGAAATACTGGACTTTTCCACACTTCTTTAACCCACTCCCAATTGTTTAAAACAGCCACCTAGCTTAATGCTAGCTATCAATGAAAACATCACAAATGGGCTAATTGCCCCTGTTATAACACGTTGAGCAACAGATATTTGAACATCAATATCTGTCTGCATCAACACATGCAGACAGAAAATAAAACAATAATCCCATGCAGATATTCTTTATTCTCTACAAAAAACAGCAGTATACTAAGTCACTTAGAGTAGTTGTGAAACTCCTCTTGGTTTGTGTGTCTATATCTCCATTATACTGCCCTCAGGTGGCCAAGTGATGTTTATTCTTTAGATTCAATGTTATGTTATCACTATGTCTTAAATTACAATATTATAAAGTGCTATTTTCATGAGTAAAAAAACACATTACAACAAATTTTTTAATGTATCAACAACATTTTCCATTTTTTTCAATGAGGAAATATAATTGTGGTTTACTAGCTTGGTGAGAACAAATGAAACTTGTATCTCAAGGCACCACCACTGTATTAGAAATCTTTCTGAAAAAAAAAAAGACGACAACCCTGTCTGATGTATTTTTTTTCTACTATTTGTGCATCTTCTTGTCATCTTTCTCCCCGTGTGTTTCTGTGTGTGCGCTTTGTGAGTCCGCCAACGCAGCCTTGACACAAGAGCAGCCCAAATCCTTTTAACTGCCTCCCATGTTTTTTATTAGGTAAACCTATATCCATCATATTGGTATTTCCAAGGTTAAAAAAAGAGGGTATTTCTTCTCATCCGTGTTCTAATCCTCCTCCTCGTCACACCCACGCAGAGTTCAGTCCTAACTCAGCAGCTCCCTCTCAAGGCCGTTTGTGAAATAGGCCCACGTTGCAGCACGTTTGCATTGATTTGCGTCCTTCCTCCACCCAGCCGCCGCAAAGTTCGCCGAGCTTCTGGGCTCCGTGCGCAGGGGCTCAGGTCCCACTTCGGACGGAGAAGGCCCGCCCGCTTCGCCGCGCCCCCAACCCAAGCCTCGGTCCGCCCCTGTCGCCAACCCCACGGCTCCCTCGCCCACACACACACCCGTTGTCCCCATGCAGAGTAAGTGGGCGAGCGCACAGTCAGTACGTTTGCATGCAGATTATTTTGTGAAATTACAACTGTTTTTGTCCTACAATTTCACCTAGAATGCATTGCAAATGTACTGACTGTAATTTGAACAGGGGTGTGTAGACTTTTTCTCGTCCTATTATGTCCCTCCTCATGGCATCTTGCCCAGTGTCCCGGCTAACAGACCTGGTGAGCAGCGTTCGTAGGGCGCCGCCGGCCCCGGCGACCGCCCCTGCTCCCGAACCCGACGCCGTCCCGGCTCCGGTTGCGGTTGCCAGGCCGGCACAGGCCACCTCCCCGCCTCCCCCCCACCCCCCTTCCAGCCCCTCCTCCACATCCTCCTCCTCCCAGAGTAAGTACGGACTGAGGTTTTGGCGTGCAGGCATGTCACTGGTTGCGCTTGGCCAGCAATGCATTGTGGGTAGAATTGCATTGGATTCTTTTTCCGGGGTTGATGCATCGCTTGGGGCTGAGCGCTTTGAGATGTTGACATACGAAATAACTGCGTGTGTTTGTTGTCATGACGATGAGCAAGTGGCCTGTTTTTGGGTTGACGCAGCCACCAGTGCATCTTCTTCCTGGGAACGACGCAGTACATTCACTGTGGGAATCAACTTACAGTTTGAAAAACTAACTGCAATGCATACCGGTATTTTATATTATTACTACAGCCCGACCGATGAATCGGTTGATATTAGCTTTTAAAATTGTTGTTGTTTGCTTGATGTTTCGGGAGACATTTTCGTTGAAATCGTGCAAGACTACTTCATGTTATCATTTCAACCCGAAAAAAGCAAGCAGGACAAGCCCAGCATCTTCTTTTATTTTTTTAAAACGGTGTCTCTTTCATTTTGCAGCCCGCAAACAAGAAATCATCAAAATCACCGAGCAGCTGATCGAGGCCATCAACAACGGAGATTTCGAGGCTTACGCGTGAGTCAGCCTGCTCGTGACAACTCTTTCCACATTTTATGACCTCAAGTGATTGTTGTTGTTGTTGTTTTTTCTCGCTCTTTCCTTCGGCAGCAAAATCTGCGACCCGGGCTTGACTTCCTTTGAACCCGAGGCACTGGGTAACCTGGTGGAAGGGATGGATTTCCACAGGTTCTACTTTGACAACCGTAAGACTCTTTTTTTTTTTTTCTTTTTTTTTTTCAGCATCATTTCTTTGAGAAGCAATCATGACAACATACAGTTTGCTCAGTCGGTCTTTACCTCATTGGTTAGTTGATCAGTTTGTTACTTAGTTAAGCAGGAAGTCTGTTGTTGAGTTAATCTGTTCGTTAGGCAGTCAGTTTGTTAATTAGTAAGCCAGTCATTCTGTTAGTTAAACAGTCTGTATTTTAGTCCATTTGTCAGTCAATCTGTCTGCTAGTTTAGACGGTCTGTTTGCTTGTTTATTTGTTAAACAGTAAGTCTGTTAGTCACTTTTTGGTTAGTTAGTATGTTAGTAAATTTGACAGATTATTATTAGTATTATTGTCAGCTCATTCATTAAACTGTCAGTCTGTTTGTTGGACAGTTTTTTTTGGGGGGGTTTGGTTAGCTAGCTAGTTAGTAAGTCAGTTTAGTTCGAAAGGTAGTCTAGTTATGAAGTTTGTTCGTTAGGCAATTAGAAAATTTGTGAGTTAGTAAGTAAATCAGTTTGTTAATTCGTAAGGTATTTCGACAGTCAGTTTGTTGGATAGTTAGCAAGTTGTGTAGTGTTAGTTCATGAGAGGTCAATTTGTTTGTTAGTTCATTCAACTCAACTCAACTTTATTGATAATGCGCTTTTTAGAACAGGCATTGCTGTATACAAAGTGCTGTACATAAACATAAATATCGATTATGCAGTAAAGAATAAGGTAACAAAACAAGAACAAAGCAAACATTTTGAAGGGCATATACAAGTTTTTTTTTTTTTTAAACAAGTAAATACATTTTACATCAGTAAATGAATAAGAAGTAGGGGAGCGAATAAAGAGATAAATAAGTAGACTAAACATCAAACTCATACACACCACAAAACACCAAGAACAAGTCTCATGGTGCACCGAAAGCCAAAGAATACAGATTCATTAGTTAGTTAGTTAGTTAGTCAGGTAGCTAAACAGTCTGTTAGTTTGTTTGACAGAATCTTAGTTTGATCATTAGTCTTTCTGTTAGTTAGTTAGCAAGTTAGTTATTTTGGTTACTTTGTTATTTATGTAATATTTATGAAGTGACACTGATTGTAATAAATGTGCGGTCCATCCATCCAGTTCTGTCAAAAAACAACAAGCCGATCCACACCACCATCCTGAACCCTCACGTGCACCTGATCGGCGAAGACGCCGCCTGCATCGCGTACATCCGCCTCACGCAGTTTGTGGACGGGCAGGGCCGGCCGCAATCCAGCCAGTCCGAGGAGACTCGAGTGTGGCACCGCAGGGACGCCAAGTGGCAGAACATACACTTCCACTGCTCCGGAGCGCCTGCCGCACCGCTGCAGTAGTCGGGTACCCGTCGCGTCCTCATCACAACTAAAGCATGTCGAGCGCAGGCCTTCACCAAGGCCCAAACTCTCTTTCCGTCCTTTTAACTTGCCAGCTTGCCATGAGTTGAGGACGGTTGTTTTTGAGTAATCATACTCACTAACTAACTAACTGCTTCTAGCTAGAGGACAACGGGACAGCTAGCTAGCTAACTAGTCAATCAGTCTTTCTTTGAGCTGGTCTGGCAGTCAGTCAGATCATGTTCTAGATTGCAAGTTAGTCTATCAGTTGTCAGTCCGTCTGTCCATCCTCTTCCTAGATGTCAGTCAGTCCAATCTTCATGTAGTCAGTCAGTTCTCTAGCTACCAATTGGTTTGTCTGTCCAGTCATTGTCAAGCTAGCAAGCTACTTAACTCATTTGCTCCCAATAATGTGTAAATACGTTTTTTTTTTAATGTTCTAAGTGTCCCAAGGACGTATTTATACATTTTTTTGTTTTTATGCTAGAGCATACAGAAGGCTTTGATGCAGCCTCTCAACTGCAAAGAAAGGTTACAGAAATTGTAGTTATTACACAAACGGCCAGCAGGTGGCAGCAGAGCAAAGGAAATCAACCAGGGCCATGTAGAAAAAAAGCTCAATTACTTACAATTTTAAATAGATTTGTGAAAACTGATTAAACTTAGCTATATTCTAATGGAAATTGCAGCAAAACGGAAACAGATACAAACATACTTTTTTTTTCCTGATGAAAGAAGTGACTTTAATCTTTCTTTTGGTAGGTTCCATGCTTTTATAGAAATTGAACACAATATTCTTGCAAAATCAGTCCAAATCCAGTAAAACAGCCGGGAGCGAACGGGATTGCTTCTGTGAAAATGACTGGGAGTGAATGAGTTAATCAGAACATCAGTCCATCTGTCTGTCCGCACCCTTGCTAGCTAGTCTGTTTGTCCTCTAGATAGCTAGTTAGCCAGTCTGTCCGACTATTTTCAAGCCACACGCAATTAACCTGGTAACAGTTAGCCAAAATTAATTTCATGGGCCACAATAGCATTCATTCATTTTTGGCTCAGGACCCGATACAATTATTTTCACTTTTCCGTCTTTTGAGTCACTATAATGTGAAATGATTGGATTGGTCCAGCCCAAAATCAAAATGGCGCTGTCTGTAACTTCCTGGTTAAGCAAACTGATGACATTTGGGTCTTGGTGGAGGTGTGATGTGCTTTAGCCTGTTTAGTTAGCTTAGCGATGCTGATGTTTTTCTAAAAATACAATTTTGTTTGTTCAGGGGTGCAGGAGAGAGAGAGTGTCTGTGTATTTTGTCAGAAGGGAGGAAGAGGATGATGAGGAGCGTCATGAGTCGGACTAACAGGATCTTCCTCACCACACGCACGCACACACGCACACACGTTTGTGAAGCCTCACTTGTGTCACTGCACTGGAAACGCTACGGAAAGTTTCAAGTCTTTATTCTAATGAATTCTACTCTTACACATTTGTATACAGTTTGTCATTTGTACCATGAAAATGATTGATGCCAGTGGTTTCTAGTTTTCCGACTTGTTTTGTTTTTATTAATAAGAACGCATGCACCCCAGTGGCTATTCAGTGGAACATTAGACGTCAATATACAGTTGGTTTATTTTAATTTTTTTTGTAATTTGCTTATTATGGTGTATGTTAGCCATGATGCTCGCACCCCGATTCATCATGGCTTTTGGGTGCTTTATATTTGAATGTTTTTTTTTATTTGAATTTACTTTTTTTTTTGTGAGGGTTAGGGGGTCATTTTAGGCCAGTTAGTCTTCCCATGAAAAATTATGAATATTTCGAAGTTAACGTGTAATAGGTGAACGAGTTATGTGCCAAAAACGGAAAACTGCCAAAAAAATAACACATCATAAGAGTGTCGTTAATATATTTGAACAAATAATCCAAAATGTATAATTTGCCTTTTTGTTATCTTTAATCCTTAAGTAAAAAGTATTCAGTTTATAGGAAGGAGGCTGCTTTTGTTTTTTGTTTTGTCCTCAGGTTGTATTCATTTTTGCATATTTATATTTTGACTAAGTGTCGATCAAAGGGAGCACTTCATCCTTTTTTTGTAGTTTTAGTTTAGCAAATGTTAGCCGTTCCTACAGCGGAGCAATATCCAGTTTAACATGCTTTTTTTCTTCGTCACCTTACCTATCTGAACTTGTTAAACCTTTTAGTGAATATTGCCGTCATGGCAAGAACCGTATGAGTTTGCAACCAAAAACATGAACGCCGAGCGAGGTAGGTGAGGTGGAATCGGTGAAAGTTCGCTGTCACCTCTCCAAATGTTCAATTCGTCTTGAATGAAAGACTTTCAGGGATTATTGGTCTTTGTCAGGGCAACAATCACAAACTTTATTGACTCTGGACTTCCGTAGTCCCCCAATCACATCGCCACCCCTGACCCCCACAAAAAAAAAGCAGCAAAATAATTATCAGCATGTACAGTCCAAGTGTGTTGTTCTTTCTAAGTGTGCTTACAGTATGAAACTCTCATTGGCTGTGTTGGGAATCATTCACTCATTCCCTATAAAGAATTTTAAGAGATCGCTGAAAAGTCCACTATACTGTACGGAAAATAAACCCCTGCATCGTGATTAGGGTCACTATTTATGGACTTTTTGGATAACTATCTAGTACGACTAGATGCCCAAAACATAAAAAAAAATATGAAATTGCCCACATTTTGGTCTGACAGCTATATTCGCAATACCACCACCGTTTGGTTTATCTGTATTTTCTCAGCATTTTAAGCGCTCATTATATATGAATATATAGCTATTTTTGTCTCCAGATAATCTAATGCAGATGAATATATAATGTGATAATTTTGTACAGAGAGATGACACAGTCACCAGTGAAGCACAAAAAAACCACAAGCAACTTCCCATCCTTACCACTTGATGGTGGTGCGTTCGCTTGCCATCTGTTTTTTTTTCTGTTTTTTTTTTCTCGTGTTTTCTACCTTGCAGCTTGTGTGTTTTTCCAACCTCCCATTTTTCTTCTGTGCGATACAAAGGCGCTTTCGTGCTCTTTTGTTGTATTCTGCCGTGCTACTTTTCTGCTCTTGCTTGGACAACTTGTGCTAAAAAGGTGTTCTCAATAAAATGACGTTGACAGTGGAAAGTGGCAACTGCTCGCTTTTTGTCAATGCTTCATTTACTCGACTCTAAAACGCAGACTACTACATGACTACTACTATATGAAAGCTTTTTTTTTTTTTTTTACTTTTTTTTTTGTTTATAATAAAAACAATGTATGAGTGTATTTATAATATGCACACCTTTTTGCATTTTGTTTTATTGCTTTGGTTTCATTTTAATCATATACTTATTACTGTACTAATTATTTGTTTTTTATAATAGTGTTTTTAATACACATTTTAATTTTCGTTATTGAAATTGTAATATACTGTATTTTTATGTTGTATTGTAATATTTACTTATGTATGTAAAATTGAAATACATGATTTTTGCTTACTATGTGGTACATAACATACCTATTTATCTGTAGCATAGGAAATGAAATTGAGATTTTTTAAAATTATATTATAGTAAACACATATGGAAATGAGATAATTGCAGCCCGATTAAATGGAAATAGGTAATAAATATACTTCCTCCGTGGTTCAGCGGATACAGTGCTGATGAATGTACCATGAGGTTACGGGTACGATCCCAGGCAGGCCCCTTTATAAAAAATACACCCCACCTGCTGCCCAAAGCCAGCTGAGATCCTTGTGAGGAATAAGCGGTCAAAAAAATGGATGGATGGATGGAAGGTAATAAATAAAAAAATATGCATGCAAATAAACTGAAAACAATACAAAATCGAACATTTGTAATAATAAAACATAGCATTGAAAATGTCTATTTATTTATAAAAATAAAAAGGTTTATTTGCTCAAGTAAATGCCACTTAGCTTAACATTGTTAAAAATGCTATAACCAATAATATTTTTCAATTAAACTATGAATACTGGTACTTAATACAGAATGTATCTCACATATCAAAGGAAACTTGTGGTTGAATAACTCAATTGAATAATTCATAATAACTTACATTCATGAAAATTATGCCCAAAAAAAAAATAATTGTCACACCAGTTTGACAAGCCTTTCGCTGGCCTCCCACAGCTTCTTGGCCACGCCGGGGTCGCGGGCGAACGGTCGCAGGGTGGCGGCCCGGCAGTCCAGGAAGTATCCGCCGCCCTGATTGGCCGCCTCGTCGGACACGGCGCAGTAGACCACGGTCTGAGCGCCCGCCTCGCAGGACACCGAGAACATCCACATGACGACCCGCATCAGTGCCCGGAACAAAAACGAAAAGTGGCACGTCCACTCGCTCTGAACGAAGCCTGCGGACAAAATAACGAGGAGGTGAGTCGGTAGTATGGCTGTGCAATTAATCGAAATTCAATTACAATTACAATTATTACACTCCACAATTACAAAATCAGCATAATCGTTTAAAAAAAAAAAAAGAAAAAAAAAAAAGATTATTGATCCAAATTTGGGTTTTTTTAAATTTATACAGTTGCACATTTTTTTTTTTTTTAGATTTTAAAATAACTAATTTAATACATTTTGTTTCATCCAAAAGGAACTTGTATAATTTAGTGTTTCAAAGAATTTTATTTGTCTTAAATTAATATTTTTTATTTTTGTATTTATTTTTTTACATTTAAACATTTTCTTGTTTTGTACAAAAAAAAAAAAAAAAGATCATCCTAGGACTGTAACTGCACATGCTGCACTCCAACTTAAAGTTTTTGTCAACAAAATTCAATAAATAGATATTATTATAAATATAGATATTAGTATAAATTCTATTTGGTCCAAAAGGAAATTACATAATTATAGTGTTTCGATTTAAATGTTTAAACATTCTCTTTTTTTTATTTGTGGGGGAAATCAGTAAAAAAAAAAAAAAAAAAAAGATTAATACTAATTTTTGAGTTGTTTAAATTCATACATTTGTACTTTAATTTTTTTTTAAATAACTAATTTAATCAATTTAATCAAGGAACTTGCATAATTAGTAAAACAATTTTGTCTTAATATTTTTTATTTGTTTTTTACGTTTAAACATTTTATTGTTTTGTACCAAAAATTAAATGATCGTCCTACTGGGCAGTGCACATTGCTGCACTCCAACTTCAAGTTTTTGCCAACATAAATAAACAAATAAATAAATACAGAAATTATGTTTGGTCCAAAAGTAACTGACATAAGTATAGTGTTTCAATTTTTTTAATTGGTCTTAATATTTTTAAATGCTTAAACATTTCCTTATTTTGCACCAAAAAGTAAATAATCATTTGAATAATCGTGATCTCAATTATTGCAAAAACAATCGTGATTATTATTTTTGACATAATCAAGCAGCCCTAATCGGTAGCATTTGGATTAGCCAGTTAGCATGGCGTCAGCGCCGTTGCCTCATTTCAATAATATGACCGCGCACGAAGCGCATCTCACCAGGATGCACGGCGTAGGAGGTGACGCCCTTCCCTTGCGTGAGGCGGCCCAGCTCGTGGCTGAAGTAGACGTTGGCCAGCTTGCTGCGGCAGTAGGTGAAGAAGGGCAGCAGGTTGTAGTTGAGGTCCTGGAAGTCCAGCTTCTGGTACTTGTAGCTGGAGCAGGTGAGCGTGACCACGCGGCTGGGGGCGCACTCCTTCAGGCGGCCCAGCAGCAAGTTGGTGAGCAGGAAGTGAGCCAGGTGGTTGACGCCCAGGCACATGCTGAAGCCGTCGTCCGTCCAGTCCAGGACACCCGGCATGGCTGGATAACAAGGATTTGGGACGGTCGGCATCATCGTCAAGAGGCACGCGCCTTCACTCGCTATCCATGAACCCACCTTACCTGCGTTATTGATCAAGATGTCAAGCCTCTTCTCCCGCTGCAGGAAGCTCTTGCAGAAGTCGCGCACCGAGCGCAGGTTGGCCAGGTCCAGCTCCATGCGGACCACCGCCAGGCTGCGACTGCGGAACTTGATCTCCCGCACCGCTTTCTCCGCCCTGTCCGCGTCCCGGCAAGCGACCACCACGCGGGCGCCTCTCATGGCCAACGCGATGGCCGTCTCCTTGCCGATGCCGGAACTCCCCCCTGCCATGGACACAATAGAAGAAGGATGTTCAATTAATTCTAGTTCACATAATTGTACCCAAATGAATGTTAAATAACAAACAGGTCTAAAAAGTTAAATACAACTTCAATATACAACTTTAAATGTAAGTTTGTTGTAACTCCTGGTAAACGTACTGTAATTTATATGGTGTAAGTCAACATAATTATACAAAAAAACGGCCAATATATTCCTAAATTCCTAAACTACAATAACCCTACTGCCATATTAAAAATACATTGGTTTATATACTGGAGCATTTTTTTCTAAATATGCAAAAGCACAAATAAATTATTTGGACAATTTTTAGGACTAACACAATTTCTCTTCATAACATTATGTGGCCCTTGCGTCCTTCTGATTTTCTGTATGTGGCCCTCAAATGAAAAAGTTTGGACACCCCTGTTCTAATTCATTTAGAATTTTAAAGTTCTATAAATCGTGGCACATTATATTCAAATTATCAATGGAAAATACAATAGTCTTAAGAAAAGGTGTGTTGTTGAGTATTTAAAAAAAAAAAAAAAAAATGAAATAGTACAAGTAGTAGGTCCAAGTTCAAACCCGGAAGTGCTGTAATTACAAGGGGGGGAAAAAAAGTACAATTACCTGTAATAAGAACCGTTTTGCCGTCCAGTCGTTTGGGGTCGGTGCAGTAGCGTCTCTTTTTCATCCATTTCAAGAGAAAAAAGACGACCAAAGAGGCGACCACAGTGGAAAGGAGGTACATTTTGACATATATCAAATCAAATAAGCTAATTACAAGGCTAGCCTGTTAGCATGATAGCTCACGGGACCCATAAAAAAAAATCCTTCTTTGTCCCCCGCTGTGTGTGGGAATTTTCCGAATGTAATATCATCCTAAATAACTGCTCAAAATATTTGTAATTATTATTTTCAATAAATTCTCATCGTACTTCGACGGATGGCGAGTAGTTACAAATGCGCATGCGTCGCTGTTGCGCTGCAATGCATCACGGGAGAAGATGCTGGATCCAATCATGACTCAGCGTCACTGTCAGGTTTACGGTACAATTTTAAGTTAACCCCAAATTTCTGCTACTAAAAGCTTCACTTTTAATTTCAAATCTAAATTAAATACGTTTCGGTGTTTAACGAAGGTTTTATGTCGGTGAAAAAAAGACGGAAAAACGAACTCTTATAACACAAAACCATGACGCAGCATTTCTCACAAAAACTAGGAGACCAAGGTCATCATGAATTCAAAGTAAGCAATGTTGTCCTGAGAAACTCCTAACATGACGAAAATAAAAGCAGAATCTCCCAAACAATGAATTCTCTTATAATAAATAAATAATGGATCTATGTTTACGTTTGAATAATACTGACATAAGCACAAAACACGTTTTTGTACCTTTAAATGTGTATTTCTTAGAACGTTCAAGTGATCAAGAACTTCCTCAGATAATGATAATGATGATGATGATGATGATGATGGTGATGTGGCTTTTTGGGCTGATATTTCGCCCTGAAAATAGTGCAGCTCAGTGACGTCACTACACGTCGTGTTCCAACGTCATGAAATGTGATCACAAAAAATAAAAAATAAACATAAAATAAATAAAAAATAATAATAATAATCATGAGCACAAATATAATTGACGCTACCACTCACTAGATGGCAGCATTTCCCCACACGGTTTTTTTTCTTCTTTTTTTTTTCTTTCCTTCCCCCCAACAATGAAATTCCTTGACTGCAAATTTGTTTGACTTTGCATTGTTGGGGTGCAGGGTAAAATAATAAAACAACATACATGATTGTCATTTTTTTTTTGTTCATAAACATTTTACGAGATATATATGTAAATATTGGGTTTAGGGAAGAACCAATCTTTCAAGAAAAAGTAATACATATATGTTTTTTTGTATTAATGGAGTCACATTTTTGAGTAGTCACAGAGGAGAAAGAAGCTCAACTTTACAAGGATAAAGAATTATAGTCTAAGATCAGTTTAATGTGCAAATTTTAAAACTTACTTGTAAAAATGTGTACTTAAGAATATCCCCCCCCCCCCCCCCCCCAAAAAAAGGACTTTATTCTTGTCTTTTTCCTCCCCTCCCCTACCTGCCCTCGTAATCATATTCATGTACTGCTCTCCATATGTCAGCACAGAGTCGAATGCGACAGCCAGAATTTAGTCAAATGAAATGTGGCGACATCTGCATCCACCCACTCAGCCTGCCGGCTCCAGGGACCCACAGCACCAGCAGCAGCAGACTCCCAATGTGGAGGAAGGTGAGACTAATCTCGGGCGACGTCCTCAATCTCGCGTGTTCTGCATATTCATAAAGTTGCCGCCACAGCGCCTGCATGCCAAATGAGCCAGCGTCAATGTGCCGCCCAACCTTGACTTGGCTTGCAAAAAGATAAAAAAAGAAAATGCAAAATGTCACTAAACCAAGACACGACCGGAAACCCACAGGAGCAAAGATATTAACTTTTGTTTTTGATGGAAACTTCCAATCTGACGCTTCAAATTCTGACACACGCTAGCCGGGTGCGGTGTTGCCATGGAGGGAATGCAAATATTCGAGATGATATCAAATGTTTTTGTGTGATAGGAGTGAAGCTGAGGGGGGTTTCACCCAAACACTTTTAGGATTTGCGATAGTGATGTCAGCTCGCAGACGTTTTCAGAAGGTAAACATCGGACGAGGACGTGATCATTTTCACTTTTCGTGTGTTGCTGTTTCGCAACCAAGCCGTTCACTTCTCAAAGGGTGTCGAGGAACTGAAATAACCCAAAATGGCCACTTTTTGATGGCTTTCCCCACGCCTAAAAAGTGTGGTAGAGTAGCGGTGACAGAAAAAAATTGTTTCATTTAGCAACATGAAAATGAGTAGAGCCACAAACGTCAGCCATTTTGCTTTAAAGAAGCCATTTTGAGTTATTTTGGTCATTTTCTTTTTTTAAAAAAAAATTTAGTCCACAAAGCCACTTTCACGTAGCAACATGATATATGGTAGCGGTTTTCTATCAAGAGTAGACCCGCAAAAAAAATTTCAACAACCACACCTGAAAAGACTAATGACATCATCCATTTTGTTTTGAAGAAGCCATTTTGAATCAATTTTGGCCATTTCCGTCAATATTTAGTTTTAATTCAGCCTACAAAGCTGGTGTCATTTAGCAATATGAACTTTGGTAAACTTGTCTATCATTCATGAGTAGAGCCGCAAAAAAGTCTAAGAAGGGATGCCTAAAAAAAAACACAGGAAGGCAGCCATTTTGCTTTAAATCAGCCATTTTGATTCATTGTGGCCATTTCTTAGTCTATGGTGTCATTTATTTATTAAAATTCAGTCGTCAAAGCCAGTTTCACTTAGCAGCATGAACTTTGGTAGCTGTTTTCTAGATCCACAAAAAAAAAGTTTCAACAAGCCACGCCCGAAAAGACTAATGACATCATCCATTTTGTTTTGAAGCAGCCATTTTGAGTAAATTTTGGCCATTTATGTCAGTATTTAGTTTTATTTATAGAAAATTCAGCCCACAAAACCGGTTTCATTTAGCAATATGAACTTTGGTGAACTTGTCTATCATGAGTAGAGCCGCAAAAAAGTTTCAAGAAGCCATGCCATGAAAAGACACAAGCGTTACATTTCTAGGGGTCCTTCACTTAAACATATACGGTAGATGTTTTGAAAATTCTGCCTCCAACATCAGTTCCATTTCGCTCAGTATGAAATTCAGTTGGCATGTCAAAAAAAGTAACAAAAAGTCATGCCTGAAAAAACACAGGAAGTCAGCCATTTTGCCTTAAAGCAGCCATTTTGAGTCATCGTGGCCACTACTTAGCGTCTCCATAGTGTTGTTATATTTGAAAATTCAGCCTTAAAAGCCAGTTTCACTTAGCAACATGAAATTTGGTAGCCGTTTTCTAGATCCACAAAAAAAAAAGTTTCAAGAAGGCTTGCCCAAAAAGACAAATGACATCAGCCATTTTGTTTTGAAGCAGCCATTTTGAGTCAATTTTGGCCATTTCCGTCAATTTAGTTTTATTTATTGAAAATTCAGCTTTGAGAGCTGTTTTTTATATCCACAAAAAAAAGTTTTGAGAAAAAGACAAATGACATCTGCCATTTTGCTTGAAGCAGCCATTTTGAGTCATTTTTCTGAAAATCTTTTTCTTTTTTTTAAATTCAACGCACAAAGCCAGTTTCACTTAGCAATATGAAATTTGGCAGGGATTTCCATCATGAGTATAGACCCACAAAAAGTCTCAAAAGACAAATCTGAAGTTACACAAGTTTGATGACTCTCCATAAAAGTGAAATAACTGAACTCCACAAAGTCAGATCTTGATCAAACGTGACCTGAACATAAAAACCAAACGTTCCGTATATTGCTTTCTGCCTGTCCGACGTGATAGATGCGTGTTGGAAAGGTGATCTGGCTGTTATCTGGTGCCTCGCTCCAGGTCTTTTCCCGCCCATTTCCTCTCCCCGCTGGCGGCCTTCATGTTGTGCCAACAAAGAGCGAGGCATTCCGCCTGCATATTTGATACCCCTGCACGGCCCGGACCTGTAAGTCACACTCGTAAATTCCCTTTTGTGAGCGTATCACACAAAACGGTGGCATGGGCGCACTTGCGTATAGCTCCGGGCCGCGCTGGCTAATTAAAGGCTTGTTTTCACATCGAGCAGGCCCGAGAGGTGATGAAGCGCACCTGTACCCCCCCCTCGCGTCCCACATCATAGGCAGAGACGAGCGCGCACGGTGGGAAAAAAGCTGAAACATTCCTTAAGTGTGAATGATCCCGCCCAGAAGCCCCTCAAACAAGTGCAGACACACTGATTGATCTGACACATCAGGCGAACAGTACAGTACAAAAGTGTCGAGGGGGTCTTACTGGATTTCACATCGTGTTTAGACTCGGCCTCTGAATGGAAGAAGAAGTCATAGTGTCTTGCAGTAGTTTACGAAATAAGTTTATGAAGTAAGTTGTCTTTTAAGGGGGAAAAGATGCCACATTCTGAGAAATAATGTCATGTATTTGTGTTACCAAGTTTTACATTCTGAAGAATTTTTTTTTAATTTTTTTTGTGTCTGTGTATGGGGGGGTGGTCTATTATTATTATTATTATTTTTAGAAATAGTATGAAATATTCCAAGAAAAGAGTTGCATTTTGAGAAAATTAATCCCTGACCGCTGATTAAAATTAGTTTTGGGAGAAAAAAGTTATAACTGATACTGTGAGAATTTTTTTTAAGTTGTAATGTTCAGATTTTAAGATTCAGATAGTGAAAAAAGTATTTATGAAGGAAAATAGCTGCTATATTCAGATTTTTTTTTTTAGGAAAATCTCACAAACAAAAACAATTTTGTAGAAGAATAAAGTTATATTATATTCATGATCAAATTGAAAGATACTCTGAGAATAAAGTCCTCATTTTAACAAAAAAGTTTAATTTTCTCTCTTAGAAAGACAACCCTTGACAGCTTGCATTTATTGCATGTAAATGTGCCGTTGTGGGGACATTTTGGCCCCATACAATCAAATAAGACTCTTGAGTGATGCAATATTCCAATTAAAAGTGTTGTGTGTTTGAACAAAGTCTGACTTTAAATGAAACAAGCAAGTTTCAATGTCCTGACATTTTTTTTCATGTATGAAAGAAAAGATTTATTGTGTGGTGTCCTCGTGATAAGATGAGGATGAGGGCGAGCAAGTTGTGCGTGTGCGCGCTCTGCAGGTCTTTCCTGACGACGTGCCGCATCGCAAAGGGTACTTTCCTCATGCAGGTTTTCTCTGCAGGTTTGCACAAGTCTGCTGGCAGATCAGCACAGAAATGTCAAGACAGCACCAGTAGGGGTGTGCGCGCGTGTGTGCGTGTGTGTGAGAGAGTGAAAAAAATTCGAGTGAGCCTGATAGGAGGTGAAGCCGTCTGAAACGGATTCCGAGAGGATTGAAACAGGAAACCCGTTTAGCAAATCAAATAATATAATATGATATAATTTGTGTACAGTGTTCCCTCCCCAGGGCTGGACTGGCCATTTGGCATACAGGGCAGACGCCCAGTGGGCCGGTGTCCTTTGATGTGGTGCTATTCAATTATTATTTTACTCCATTTTACCCCGACAGACCAGCCCACAATTTAGAACGAGCAACCCATTCATCCATTTACAATATAGAGATCAAACTGAACCAGTACACGTCAGAGGTAGAGCTGGGCTGGCGGCCTAAGTCAAAATGCCAGGGCCGATTATTTGTGCCAGTCAGTCCCTCGCTATAACGCGGTTCACTTTTCGCGGTCTTGCTGTTTCGCAGATTTTTTTTTTTTTTAAGTAATTTTTCTTTTTTTCTTTTTTTTTTTTACTGTAATGTACCCATTTTATAAAATTTATGACGGTTTGAACTTTGTGACTGACTGTTTAAACAAGAGAGAAATGTGAGAAAATGTAAATGCCCCAATGAGAAAAGTGTATAAACTATGTGGTGTGCTTTTTTTAGAGCCTTAAAACATTTAGAGTAAATGTAAAACATAAAGCTAACTACTTTGCGGATGTCATTTATTGCGGGTATTTTTTGGAACCTAACTCCAGTGGAAAACGAGGGAACACTACTATATATAATTTGTGTATATAATTTGTATATATAATTTGTATATATATATATATATATATATATATATATATTAGGGGTGTTAAAAAAAATCGATTCGGCGATATATCGCGATACTACATCGCGCGATTCTCGAATCGATTCAATAATCGGCAGAATCGTTTTTTTTTTATTTTTTTATTTTATTTTATTTTTTTTTAGGATTCACACCTTGAGCATGGAAGAATGTTGTATGAACGGAACATTAAGCCTTAATATTTTATTTTAATGCTGTTCAAACATGAAACAGATTACAACCTCTATAAGACTGAAATTTCAGATAAATAAATAATACATTTTCATATAAATCTTACACTCTACAAGCTTACTGATTAGTATTTTCTAAATTTGAATGAAAAAAAATCGCAACAATCGACTTATAAATTCGTATCGGGATTAATCGGTATCGAATCGAATCGTGACCTGTGAATCGTGATACGAATCGAATCGTCAGGTACTAGGCAATTCACACCCCTAATATATATATATATGTATATGATTTGTCAAAACTGTTAATGAAAAGTGACACTGTGACATTGATCCTATGCTGTAAAGTACTGATTAATTACTTTTCACAAGCTGATTTGCTGAACGCGTTTCCTCTTTCAATCCTCTTGTAATCCCTTTCAGACGGCTTTACCTCCTCTCAGGCTCACTCAATTTTTATTTTTTCCCACTCTTACATGTATGTGTCAGGATATCAATGATTAATTTGGATTTGGAACAAATTCAAACCACCGCCGTCCTAAAAGCATCATTAAACCGTCCAGGCCGTGTTTGATTTAAAGTCTGCTAGCTTGACGCTAACACATAATGGGAAACCCCATAGATGGCTAACAAAACTAGCATCGACGGCCTGGTGTTTAGAAACGTTTAACTCAAAGTCACATTGAGTCTCGCTAGATTCAGCCAAGAAAGTCCTCAACTTGGTGATGTGAGTAATCATGTGATGGGTAAAGCAACCCTTGACCCTTGGGTCCCTTTGCTATTTTTTTCAAAAACCGCAAATCTTCCTTGGCAAGAGGCTGGTATAAATATCATCCTGGCCGTCAACACTCACTTTGCATTTGGAGCACATATGTGCTGCGCAGCTTCGTGTTGAACGTTTGCCCTTTTCTTCAACTCATCACTGAGTGCATTGAAAAGCCTTTGAAGGCTGCCTCACAGGCCAGATTTGGGAATTCTTTTGGGTGGCTGACGGAAATACCACAACCCCCCCCACCCCGCCACTCAACACATACATTATTTTTTAACTACATTTTCCAGGAAACAATGCCTGGCGTATTGTACAAGTGAGTACCGATTCCAGTTAGGAACTTTAGGAACAAACTTTATTCAGCCATGGCACATATTTGACTCAAGAAAAATGTCACAAAAAGTATGCAGTAATCACCCCAGCATCTTTTTTTAAAGGGATACTTGACTCATTGAGTCATTTTAACACATTCACTGCCAGCCCAGCAAAAATGCATGATTTGACGTCTTTTTCCGTCAATGGCAGTCAATGAGTTAAGATGAGATGTAACCAAAATTGATGGATTTTTAAGCAAAATTTGCCTTAAAAAAGAAAAAAGGAAAAAAGGATGCTGCAATATAATCACAAAATATATTGGCACATTTTGTTTAACACATTCACTGCCAGCCCAGCAAAAATGCATTATTTGACGTCTTTTTCCGTCAATGGCAGTCAATGAGTTAAGCAGTGAAAAGTTCATATTTTATCTATAATTAATGTGGTAACTTCATTATTTTTCATGTACAATTAATACTTTTAAAAAGTAATTTTTCCACTTGCTGTCCACTGATGATGACATCACCTGTGCCGAGGAAGTAGTTAGCGACCAATCATGGCTCAGTTTACTGAAACACAGAAATCAGGTGAGCCATGATTGGCCGTTACCTACTTCCTCAGCACAGGTGACGTCATCATCAGTCAACAGCAAGTCGAAAAATTACTTTTAAAAGGTATTAATTGTACATGAAAAATAAAGTAATCAAATGGAACTTGGACAAAATATTAACTTTTGACTGCTGAAAATTGGTCACTGAGTCAAGTATCCCTTTAAGGTCTTTAAAAACATTTTTTAATAAAAATACAAACATTTAAATATAATACAACGACAGTGTTACTGTGTACAAATCCCCCCCCCCCCCAAAAAAAAAAAAATCCAAAACAAAATAAAACAAAAAACTAACAATCCTGATCTTACAATATACATCAATAATCATACACAAAGACGTATATTATAAAAAGAAATAAAAGCTTTCTGTTGGCGTAACAAGCAGGATTGAAGAGGATTTGACAATCAACAATCTTCAGCAAAAACAAGGCTGAGCTTGAAATATTTCCTGTTATCACACTTCTTTCAAATTTACACATTCAAGAGCGAAGTATAGAGCAACACCTCGAAATAAATAAATTAGTTGCGAGTACTTTGCAAAAATCTCAGTCCAGTTTTATCAATTTCATAATCCAATGTGAAACTGATTTTGGAAAGTGGGCATCTTATTATCTCAATGAGCCTAGCTGCATCGACAGGGGAAATGTACTTTGTTAAGATCTGTCTGAAAGGCACAAGGGTCATAAATCCCAGCACGACCTTCATGCACTGTGAACAGTTCCTCGCTCTCTTAGGTTTCTATTGTTTTTGTTTCAGGGTTTGCCACACACTTTGATGTTCTCTGACCACAAAGTCAAATTGTGCCTCATCTTTTTGTTTTTAATCTGCTGAGACTGGACTAATCCCTCGAAAACAGAGGTGCGAAATTCTCGGTTTTGATGGCGCAGTCGCGGTTGACTCCTGAGGCAGACGCCGCATCTTTTGCTGCTGATTAATGGCTTTTGAGATTCAAATTAAGCCACTTGTAGATGTAAAATGAAATGTGATCTGTCCCTGCCTGTCTGCTGCTTTTATTTTGTATTTATTTTTTAAAATCCTGTCCCTCTGATGTTGAGAAGGACCTGTCAAGTGGTTTTGGATCAGGTCCCTTTTTATTTCTTAATTTTTTATTTTTTATTTTATATTTTTTATTTTTTTTAATAATGTCTTCTGGAGTTTTGCAGGTGTGCTTAGTCGGCAACTTTCCCATCAGGCATTTTTCAAAAGCAGCGATTTAAAGTAAAAGTCCTCCACCTCCACCCTCAATCCCCCTATCTAGCCGTGATGCGCCAAATTAATGAATGTAAAAAAATTTGAGTTAATTAATGAAGAGCTAAGCTACTGTCCAGGCCACCAGGGGGCGGCAGTGAGCATCTGGTTCCGTGGTCCAGGGCAGAATTAAAATTGATGCCAATGGCGTGTCCCAAAGTTGACCCTCGGCTTCTGTGCCACATTTTTCCCGGCCATTCCTACTAAATGGCTCCAGACGTAAACAATCGGTCCGAGTTTACCCCCCTCACTAACCCTCTTTTAACCCCCTTTTGAGGCCGCTCTTCATCCCCTGAGGCGCTCCGTCCATGCACCGTGCAGTCTGACTTTACACGTCGCGTCACAGCGAGTTTTTTTTTTACCGCAGAGCCGGTGTACTCGCTCCGACCGCACAGATGTTTCTCGCAGAGCGGCACAGGAAGCCATTAAAGAGCCTATCAGTCATGCTCGGCAAGAAGGAAAAATATAAATTCACCGCAGCTTCACGGAAACTTGTGTTCCGTTTGCAGATTTAAAAAAAACAAAAAACAGACATGTGTGTGACAGGTAGTGACATGGAACGTGGAGGGGCAGGGGATTGAAGTCCAGAATCTCCCAGCTTCCGAGGTAGTATGCACCTCTTTTCCCATGTCAATACCATTCACACAGACCGGGTTACATAGCCACCTGACACTATACCTCGAAAGCTGAGTAATTCAGAAGTTAACTTCAACCCCCCATTTGTTGTCTATCATTCAGACAGAACAGCATAATATGTAAAATTGGCTAGTGTGAAAGGGGCTACACAGCCACAGTCCTGCCTTAGATCCTACCTCAGAAGCCTCAAAATGTAAGGGTTGACTTTAATCTCTCCGTTCACTCAATACCTTTCACACAGAACGGTGAACTGTGAAGTGGACTGTGCCGAGCAGTGTGAAAGGGGCTACACCATCACCATCCCAACTCACAAGCCAGGAAACTTGCGGGTCAACTTCAGCCCCTACATTCCATTTCAGTACCTTTCACACATAGCAGTGAGTTGTGAAGATGCTGTCTGTGACACCCAGGCGGTGTGAAAGGGGCTACACAGCCAATGTCTCACCTCTAGTACTTCCTCAGAATCCAGGAAATTGTGGGTCAACATCAACTCATCCATACCATGTGAGTACCTTTCACACAGAGCATTGACATGAAAAAGCGAGCTTGGATGGGCTGTGTAAAAAGTGGATATACGACCCACTTTGTTATACTTCTGGGAAATTCTTGAGCTGACTTCTTCCCTGTGTCGGTACCTTTCACACAGAATAGTAACACATGGGCAAGGGGGGCTACAATTTACATTTCTCTCTCTCTTTTGTTAATAGCTTGGCCGTGGTGGAGGTCTGCACTTATTAAAGCCTGAAAATACTTGCAGCATCAAAGGCAGCATGTAATACCCGAGTAACATTTGAAGCTGGATAAGATCTCCTGATATGAAAAAGCCTCGGCGGTAATTGGGTGTGTCAGGAGATTTATGATATCACCTGTGTGTTCAAGAGCAGGTGTGGGAATTCCCAACGTCCGCCGACCCCGAGAATGCACCGCCAGATTTTTTGTCGGGCCCCGGGAGAGAGAGAAAAAAAAACATGCAGCACATTCCCTCTAGGTTTTTAAAAAAAAAATTCTTTTAACATTGTCACTGTTCTGCGTGAAAGGTAAGTCAACCCCCAAAATTTCACGGATTTTTGAATTTGTCGTATGCAAGTGTAATAGAGGCATAACAGTGGTTGTTTAACCCCTTTAACACTGGCTGCTAGTCAGATTTTTCATGTGTCACTGTGCTGTGTGAAAGGTACCAAGACTGAATGGAGTGCTGAAGTTATTACACCACAAATGTCCAGATTTCTGAGGTAGTATTTATACAAAGGCTGGAAAACCGCTTTATAGCCACTTTCCCACAGCTTCTCAGAGCTGTCTTTGCGTCTTACTGAGTTGCTGTGCGGTGTGAAAGGTACAAAAAAGAAACAGGGATGAACGAACAGATATCGACTAGTGAATCTATAGGTCTTTGAAAGGTACCGAAATCAGAAAATTTAGACTCCAGTGGACGTGAGAATGGACAGGCGGTGGTATTACAGTGTGTGTATATCAATCATTCTCCACAAGGAGAAAATTATGACCAGAGGAGGGTGCGTTGAGGGATGGTCTTCATTAAGGGTCTTAATGGGAGCGTCTGTGAAAGTTGAGAGTCAGGCCAGTCTAAACAACTCATGTGGTTTTGTTTGAAAGATCCTAACGCTACCATACACGCGGTCCTATACGCCAAACGATGTATAGTGATGAAAATTCTGGCTTTGGCGGGTAGTGTGAAAGGGGTTGTAAAGAAGCCGGGAGATTTTTTGGGTTGACTTCACCAACCCCAACACACACACATTCAGTGTCTGTACCTTTCACACAGGTGTGCCTAATATTGCGGAGGCTCCGTGTCAGAATGCCGTTTTTGAGTTTTACGCATCCTCCAGAGCTTCCAGCTGAGCGCAAACCGCGCTCATGATGTTTATTGATGTTCTCCACGCGCTTCGGGCCAATTGGGCTCGCAGCCCGACAGCCTTGTTGGCCGGCTCCCATTTTGCGCACAACCGTGACTCTGTTACTCCCATCCGCAAACAGATTTGTGCTACTACTTCGACTGTACGAGAAAACTAGGGATGTTTAATACCAATTTTTCCCAGTACGAGTATTCAACCTTGAGTACTCTCAGATACCGAGTAGTGATACAATTAATATCCGCTAGTGGTATTGGCAGCCTTCATGAGTACCCGATACCTCGAAATAGAGCGAACTTGGGAAAGAACTCGATTCTGTTTCTCTCGGTGGCTGTAAACCTCACACAGGGAGTCTTAATTAGAGACCCAAGATGGATGACGGCTGCGCGTGTCATTTCTGTGTGGGGTGGGTGGGCGTTTTGCGCACTCGAGATTTGGGAGGAGGGGGGGGGGGTCATGCCGTTTTACTCACAGGTGGCGTGACGTTAACTGCCTCTTTCATCTTAAAGCTTTGAACGCGCCACAGGTGTGCGTCGGCGGCGGGGAGGACGTCGGCAAGTGGGCCGCCATTTGTCGCAGCCCACCTTCTTCCTGGGTGGGTGGTGACAGGTTTTGTATGTTTGTGTTTGTTTGGATATATTATGGAAAAGTGATTTTTGAAAATGCTTGTATGGATTCTGTTAGCGCGGTTTTTAAGAGCAGGGGCGGGCTAACTTGTACCGTATGTCTGCGTTCGAATTTTAAAAATGACAGAGGGGCTACATTATTCATAGATAACATAAAAAAAAATATTTTAAACCTAGGTAAAATGGTTAATTTAAATAATAAAATAAGTAATAACTTATAGTTCATTGAGTTACAATGACACAATTTAGGGAAAAAATGCTAAAATATTGAATCAAATACAATTTGTGTATCATGTAAAAGTCTGTTAAAAAATAAAATAAAAATGCATGCTCATTTTTATTTTATGTAAACTGTTATACATTTTCAATTAATGAATTAATCTTAATTATTATGTTGATTTGTTGACTTCATTAAAATATGTTCACTGTACTGTATATGTATTTTTTTTATTTTAGTAATGCTTATTGCAATATTGTTATTTATAATTAATAAAATAACATTTTTATTTATATGTAATAAAAAAAAAACATTTACAATAAATCAATTAGCCACATATTTAACTGGATAAATGAATTATAGCCAAATTAATTAAAACATTTAAATTAACATATTCATGGATGAAATGCTAAGTTTAGTTCAATTGTAATAATAATTTAATAATTAATTAATTAATAATAATAATTTCTAACCAACTTTAAATGAATTTTAATCATCAATTATATTGGTCATTATTTAATAAAATATTTTCTACATTGTTTATTTTAGTAATATTTATTTTTGCTACAACAGTTTTTGTACTTATTTTACTGTTCACAAAAAAATATATCAACCAGGTTAACTAATGTTAAGAAGAAATTTAAATTGGTTCATTAGTTCTTTTGCATGTTCTCCCCGTGCCTGCGTGGGTCTTCTCTGGTACTCCAGTCTCCTCCCACATTCCAAAGACATGCATGGCAGGGTAATTTTAAAATTTGTAAAATAAATACTTTTAATTATACATTTAATTTGTTTTATAAAATCTGACAATTTTATATAGTAAAATTTGATTGAACTATAGTTGCACCGGAGAGTTTGGCTGCAAATTCTTCTTCCTTGGGGGGCATAACAGAAATTAATTGAGAAGTACTAGCCTCAACTCCATCACAAACATGACGAAAACACCTGAGAACAGTTTAATTGTGAAACAATTGCATAATCTGTCCATGCGTGCGAGCAATTTGCGTTTGCGCGCTACGACACCAGAGGCTCGCATCCATCCAAGGACGAGAGACAGCATCCTGCCAAAACAGGAAATGGAAAACACATTGACGCACGGGGCCCAAGTTGAGATTTCAAGGGTTTCGTTTGAAGGCGTATCAGCTGCCTCGCACCCTTGTGAGTAATGGCTGTCGACATGTGTTTCCACTAACCTGCTCGCCACAAGAAGCTGGACGGAGAACCGTCCTCCAATGTCCCTCCAGGGGAGCGTTGACTTTTACACTCCATTTTACAAACATTTGGACAAATGCACTTTATGTTTGACACGCACTAATGGAGAGATGTCTGCCCTCAAGCCAACTAGTATCCTATCATGCGAATAAATGTAGCCAACGATAACAAATTGATAGCTGGAGCCTACACCCCATGTTGACGTTGTGCCGAGAGTGACTGATATTGCCACACACTGTCACACTCTTACCCATTTGAATTGAAAATATGTCATAATAGACAATTTTAATTGGTGAGAAGTTTTGTTGCAAAAATGAATAGTTTGTAATTCTTCAACTTTTAAAATGGGTCAATTTGACCCGGCTATGTTTAATGTTCCAAAGGCATTCTAATAAAGGTCAATAACCGTTTACATTGAAAATAGAGACCGGGGCTAGTTGTATCACGGGTAAGTTGTCACACTGCAATTTTCCTCTCCACCAGAGGGCGCAATGAAACAGTGGAATACAAATTTTCTTCGTATAAATGGTCAGGGGTTGTGTACTTAATAGCACATTGTGAGCTGACATGAGTGCCAGTTATCTGTTTTGCACAACCCAAAGTAAATATTTTCAACTTCACATTTTTTTAAACAGGCGTCGTACAAATTCTAGCAGCAAATCATGTGGACTCATTAGAGAAGAGATTCAGGCATCTTGTTATACCTCAGTCACTGCTCTGTTTGAAGCTAACTTTAAACTAGAGCACGTATTAGCCAACATGGTAGTTTGGGGCAACTTGTCTCAGTCATTTTGGGGTTTGTTGTCACATATGCAAAGAATGGGCCAATGAAAAATGCACCTCTGACAACTCTGTTTACATATGCCAGAATTGTTCTTCAGATGATGAGTCTGAAGAGTGAGGAAATTAGTTTGCCAAGTTTTGTTTCATTGTTTAAAAATGGATTTACCAGTTCTTGGAACTACAGTATGACAGGACTAGGACTATGTCAGGACTAGTTTAAGTTTCATGATTAACTATCCATCCATTCATTGCTTTATTTTTTTTAATTCAATTTAATCTCAAATTTCCAGTATAAGGGAAGCAAATCAGGCATTTGAGGCTGAGAGCTGTGACCTATATGCAAGCAGTTACTAAGGACTTGAATTTCATAATATTTTATGTTAAAGTTTGCTTAACGACTTTTTGGTAAATCATCAAGATCAATGATAAACAATTTCTCTGGCTGGAAATGCAAACAAACAAACAGGAGAACAAGGATAATTTTGTCCTTGTTTTATTAGTTGCAAAATCCAATGTGACAACTTACCCCATATGGTGTGACAACTTACCCATTGGTGGGGCAACATGTCACATGTTCAGTCCCTCTATTTGACGGCTTATAACTCTGCATTGACACAAAGTACGAAAATGACATGAATGCAAAAAATATACCCAAGACTTTGGTCTTTCATCTGGTGTACGTTTTGTTTATATATAATGTATTGATTCCAAGAAGTATATAAAAGTATAAAAAGTGATACAACTAGCCCCGGTCTCCCCAATGTCAAATCAAACCATTTTAATTGATAAAAAGTTACAGAGCAAAAAAAACCTTGTTCTTCAACATTGACATGGGTCAATTTGACCCTGGTTATAATCAGCGCTTGCTTTTATCCTGCATGGCTCATTATTAAATGTTTTCATTGCAAATACGCCAAAAATGAACATTTATTTGTCTGTTGCTGCCAAGTTTCATAGTGAAAAACTAATATTTGTTCTTCTTTAACTCAGAGTGGGTCATTTTGACCCACAATATAACAGGAGGCATAAGTTACAAGCGTGGAACATGGAACATCACTAAATTCTAAAATAAACTTTTAAAGCTCATTTGTGTTTTTTTCTAAGCTCGCAATACACTAAAGAAGCAGCAGAGGGTGCTGTTTCTCATTTAGTTGCGACGCATGCACGACCTGTTTGTATGACTCACATTCATTTACAAAACCATAAAAAACAAAAAAAACAATTATGCCACCTTTAATTAAATCTAATTAGTGTCATTTAATGGTTTGATTTAATGGCGTGTTCCTTGAATGACCTTACTGTGCGCTGCCCGAGTTTGTTTACTTCCAGTTAAAATTCCTCTTAGTAGTTCAGATTGCAACATTAAATGTTCATAATGGTCACAATATTAGGTACTACTGCACTTACCTTTTTAATTGTAAGATTTTATTATTATTATTATTATTATTATTATTATTATTATTATTATTATTATTATTATTATTATTATTATTATGTGATCGAGAAAATAAGAAACTTGTCAAGCAGAACATAACTGTGAGGCTAATTGTTTGCTTTTGTGACACCTCAAACTATGAAATAACGAAAACAAGACTAAGAAAGAGTTTTTGAAGGCAAAACAATCATTCAATTACAGCAGTGCAACTAAGAAACTCACATTGAGTGAATTTAAGAGTGCGCGGCTTGATTGTGGCATTCATCATTCACGCCATAAACTTTTTCCTCACGATTTCGACACACATACAAACTACCTGTTCATACCATACATACACATACTCTGTTCGAGTGTGTGTCTGGCTTCCATCATGTTAGCATTTCTCTCCATCATAATCGACGTAACAAGTTTTGATGCAAAATTTGTGCTGATCTCAAATCCTAAGTGATGCAATGCTGCCATTTACTGGTGTCTGTTCATCTTTACAATTACGTAGAAGCTTGAATTTCACAGATGAGCTGGACGAGAAAACCCCCCTTGCTCGTCTACCTTCAGGTAGAACAATTACATGCTCTTCCACAAGATGGCAGAAGATACAATCTTGCCATTCATATACTACAAGTTTTGCGTCAAACTAAGCGCAAAACAGACAGATACATATTGCTTCGTTAAAACAACCACATATGTAAACGCTTAATGCTAATAGCATTTTGATGTAGACAGAAAATACAACAGTACACAGTCATATATTCTTTATCTTATGTGTAGAACAACTAATATTACTGCCACACTGATGGGCTAGAGATTACTCAATGAAGCATTATTAGAATCACAATTCTAGGCAGGACTGCCTAAGTTAAGTGGGAACACCTAGCTGTCTGTTTTATACCAAATGTGATGAAACTGTTTAATAAATTACATTTTTTCCATTTAATTATGCCATTAGCTGTATGTATTTGTTTTCACAAACTACAATATTATAAACGGTTTCCTTTTTTCATTAAAATACATATTACAACTTTTTTTTGTGTGTTCATGTATGCATGGAACAGATTAATGTAATTTCTATTCATTTTGCTCACCCAAAAATAAACAAAATAAAGGAAAAATATTTAAAAAAAATCCGCGGGTGCCGAGCTGCGAGTATTCGGGGCTTCACAGGGGGGGGGGGGGGGGGGGGTGAAGTTTCTCTTTGTTGGTGGTGTACCTAGATTTTGGTGTACCTGCAGCTTCGTCCGAACCTCCTCCTCTACCTCCGCCTTCTCCTCCGCCTTCTCAAAGCAGGTTGAAAGAGTTTGGCTCAGTTTCCTGTCACATGGCCTGGAAATCGGATCCCTCCGCGCTGCTATCTAGTCCCCCCCCCCCACCACCACCGCTCCGCTAGGAGTCTGCCGGGTGTTTCGCGGACTTCCAGAGTAGAACGCGAGAGTCGAGACGAGAGCTGAGCCGAGCCTCAACCTCACCTCACCTGGGACCATGGACCCGTGGACCGCCGCCTACTCGCTGCTCCTGGCGGGCTTCTTCTTCCTGTCCTCCGCTTCGCTCTCTCACTTCGACACCGGTGAGTTCACAACCTGTTGTCTTTATTTTATTTTTATTTTCCTCCATGTTTATAATCTTCACCTTCTCCGTCGTCTTCGTCGTTTCTTGTTTTTTATCTTCTTTCTCGACTTTCCGAAACTTTGCTCCTTCTCGGTGCCCCATGAAAAACATCGCTCCGGTGCCCGGAGAAGGCTTCTCTCTCTCCGGCGGACGCGCAGCGATGTTTCCCCCACATCAGTAACCGCTCCAAGCGGAACCATAACGACTATCATACTTTATATGCAATACCAATAAGAATATTTGTGTCTTATTGTTGGATATTCTGCGGAAAACGAACATTTTAGGTGAGGGGTTCAGTCCAAAATTGGTCCATTCCGAACAGCATCCGATCCGTGCACTGAGCTCCTGTTGAGTTGGAATTCTTGAACATGACCAAATTTTGGATTCGAATATACACGCATATATTCAAATATGTTCCTTGTGTGGATATTTAAATGTGATTCTCAGTTGATTTATGACTGTGTAAATGTTGAAGATGCCCCAATTTTGGGATGAATACTGTTAATTTACAGCCATAAAATCAAATTAGTATGCATTGTTTTTATGGTTTTGTTTTTGTTTTCATCTGGAATTGATCTGAATGGGGGTTAAATACTTAAATCTTCCACAAGTAATGTCTGCATAAAGGCAGGTGACACCTCTGATAATATACTGTAATTTCTCAAAAATACAATTTTTAACGTAATATTTACTTTTTATGTGATACAATCACCAAATTTCCTACAGTGTTGAATGAAATGTGATTTTTTAGTATAATTATGAACATGAAATTCTTGAAAATGTCATAATGTTATAAAATTTGGAATTTAGGGCCAGGAAAGACAGGTGGCACCTTTAGTAATGCGCCCACAACTCGTGTTTACCTCTAATATATTTACGAAAACATAAGTTTAGGTGTTTCTCGTGTAGCATCAAGTTTTTTTGCGATACAGTCAAAGTTGGTGCTACTCTGTGAAATTTGAAATTCAACTGCTTTATTGTTTTGGAATTCTTAAAAATGCTGAAACTGACACGTGACAACTTTAGTTGTGTCCATGAAACATTTTTCTTTGTTTTTATAGCGATATTAACTGCTTTATATGGGGTACAACAGTCATAGATGTTCTGAATGTGTGGATTTAAATGTGACTTTTTCATTTCCATTTCAACATAGTTAATAATACACATAAAATCATCAAATTTTCTGACCAAAAGGCGCTATATCATCTACTTTATCTGTCACACAGGCAAATAACTATGATTCAAATCAAATTTTGAACTCTCAAATGCAGAAGATGTGAGGACATGTAGGTCTATTGCATCGGATCATTTTTTTTTTGTGTGTGCATTACAGCCAATTGTAATATGCTTGAATGAACTTAACAATGGTTGTTTGCATCCCATAGAATGATGGCTGATGATTTGTTCTAACCAAGCCTTGTTGCATGAACTGATGAAGCCTTCTCAAATGAGAGGCAAAATGTCCAGTTGCCACATAAACACTCACATGCGCTGACACACACGTCACTCACCGGGCCAGGCCACGCCCTTCAATGCCACACACATTCAAAGTCACGTATATTATAGTGTTGACCGTGACGATGGTGACCCCAAGTGGACAAAAATAATAACATGCATTTCTTGATGTTTAATAATGCAACATATTTTTTTCATCTGATGATTCGACGGTAGAATAATTAATTCTGAAAACATTTGATAGCAGAAGTCATAGTAATGTTACAAAAACATCATTTTTATTTTCTCAGGCTCTTTTACATCACGTTTGAATTGGTGTTATCAAGCCACCAGACAACCTAAACTGACCTTGAATTGGAGCCAGTGCACACGCTCCCCTGTACTGCTTTGCGATGCAAACACGTTTTTATTTATTTAATTTTTTTATTTTTTATTATTACACGTCTACCTCCAGTTTTTGCGTCACACATCTGAAGCATGTGTGCACCTCCCCTGCACACAATATTGGGTCATAACCTCCACGCAGATATCTAATAATGCCGACCGCACAAACCGAGCCCTGCCTGCTTTTTTCTGTAATTTGCGCCGCCTTTCATGTCAGAAGCGGCAAAAAAATCCGCAGGCTTTCCTTTTTAATTTTTTTGTCTTCTTAATGACACCCTTTGGGCTTCAAATTAGAGGGTCGGCCATCTGGGCTAGTGCGTAACTGCTCCCATGTGTACCTATGTATTAACACAAAGTATTTCAAGCCACGGTATTCCCCCTCATAACACAGAGGGAAGAAAGAGAGGAGAGGGGAGTCGGCTGCGTTTTCAACAATCATTTCATGCATTTACAAGACGTCTTACGATGTAATGACCGTTTTTCATTTGGTCTATTTTGGCCCTGGAAAAAAAAAAAAAAAGGCTAAAATAAAAAAAAAAGCAAGAAAAAAAAAAAGCTTTAAAACACCCCTGTGGAGCATCCGCCCAAATCAGGCAGTGCATGTGGCGACCACATTTGCATATTAAATCACATTTATGTGCCTGACGACTGGTGTTTGTTTGGATTCCTTTGCTTGACTGATGTAGTGGTGATAAGTGTTGCAATAACATGTCACGATATTCTCCGCTGCGATACTATCAGTGACTCTGTTTTCCTTTGGGGATTCCCTCTCGGATAAGCTCGTTTGAAAACACATGCTCAAATATTGCTTTTGTTAAAGATTGTTCCAGTTTTGTTCGATTTATATTTTTTTGTTATTAACCCATTGGGAGTCTTCCCGCAATAGATGAAAATCGACGATATAAGGAGACGCTTTGAGAAACTGAAGAAAGAATTCTACATTTAAACACTAAAAATGTTAACTCATATTTAATGTGCTTACATCTATTGGGAAATGATAAACAGAACCCCCGCCCCCGCAAAAAAATCATTTAAAAATAATGTTAAATTAATGTGAATCTGAAAACCACACAATCATAGTCCTGAACATATTTTTGTTTTATTTTTAGCACGTTAACCATTCATAGCAGTGTAGTGAGAAAGAAAACCATTGTTATTAAAATGTGAAAAAATAGCCATAAACAGGAAATAATAACAGCACGCATAGCAGAAAATGTTCACATGTAAAACAAACATGTTGCAAAACTGGCCTTAAACGAGGAAATATTACACTGTGAAGCAGAAGAACAGGTTACATGTCAACACATTGGCAAAAATGCTTATAATTGACATCTACTCCGAAAAGTTTACAAGTACCTACAGTATATTAATAGTTGAAGTAAATACTTCACAAACTATTATCTCAAAACACTTTATCATTTCAAAATCCTTTTACACATCTTAGCTCAAAAATAAACAGCTTACAGAGGCTTTGGTTGTATATGCTGTGAAGATTGTAACTAACTTAGGCTGAACTTAAGCTCATACAAAGCTTGTCATGGGCTACTCATGTTGTCCTTGGGGCTAACTAGTACCCATTGGCAGCTTAGCAATTTTAAGGACAATGCACATTGATTTCCATGTTTGTGGTATCTTTTTCATCATGCTTCCTCCCCCCCTGTGCTGCGCATACCTGCTCAACCCTCCCCTCTCTGCTCTCCGAGAAGGAGAAAACACGAAAAGCAACTAGCCCCAACTAACCCCCAATTAACTTCAGAGGCAGCTCTTTTGGCCCATGTCTATAGGTAAGCCAACGTTGCAAAGATTGGGCCTCGACTGATCAAAAGTTTGCAACATTTTGTAAGAATTGTCTGTCTTCGGACGACTAAAACTTGGATTTGGAACGTGAAGGATTCCTCTCATTCTTCCAAGGCATAACTCCGGCCTGGAGCGCGTCACATCCTGCCTTTCCCCTCCGAGGCTAACGCGGTTAGCTCGGGCCCCGTCAAGCAGAGGCCTGCTGAGGAATGCCGTCTAGCTCTTTGACAGATGGCCTAATTGCTTTTTAATTGAGATGACAATATCGACGCAAACTTTTCAAAAAGTTGACTGCAGGGTATTTTTGGACAGTTTGTGCTAGTTATGCACATATCGACATCCGGATCTAATTGGAATATTTTCTCTCGCTTCTGATCAAATGCATGGACTAAAAGATTATCCTGGGTAATTATTCTGTGGTGTTAAGAGCCATTTTTCTTCCACAATCTGCTTGGAAAGTGGTCGGATCATCTCGAGTTCACTGCAAACGATAAGAGCAGTAAGCACATAGCATGATTTTAAAAACTAAAATAATAATTGTCACGTTGTGAAAATCGGTTCAAGCCTTCAAAATCAGCGATTCATAGAGATGAAGCCGTTGTAAAAACGGAGTACTCATATTATTAGTTTTTGACTTCTGTAAGGTTACTCATTAAGGACATTTAGTCTTATTTGGGTTTTAAAAATTTGAGCAAAATGATCTTATCTTTCATCCTGATCCTCAATCCACTTTTAATTTGTACCCAAGCGTGACAATCACATTTCCCATCAATACTTAACTGAAGATGGAACAGTGTATGGAGCGATTTGCATTTCAGGTTGTTGCTTTTTTTTTTCTTTTTTTTTTCTTTTTTTTTTTTTTTTGGCATGATGCTTGGTGAGCTTACATCCAATAGATAGTGAAAACAAAAACACTTGGCTTCACAGCCAAGTGTTGGCCGCGTGTGTGTTGTGTTAGTTCTCTCGTGTGAAAAACATGAACTCTTCTTCAACCGAACAGGGCGTGTCCGTTAAAGGTTGCTAAGTTGACGTCTGGCTGCAGTTGTCGGTTTGTGCAGGTGTTTGTGTGCGCACGGGTGTGTTTCCACTTGCACACATCATGGCGCGACAAAGAAAACACATTTGACTGTCAGATGTCTACCGGATGGGAACCGTCAACGTAATGAAATGTGACTTTTATTTTCGCGATAGGATGTAGTCGCCGGTGTACCATAGTTATTTATTGTGGGAATGTTGAAGCATACCCACATATGTTATTGTGATTTTTATTCTCCACGCTTTTTTGCCACATAACAATTCCCACATAATACTTCCAATTTACACTGTTCAAATTTCAACTAGCTTAAAAAATTCACGCCTCCTGGGGTATATATCTGATTCCACATTACTGACAGTATTTGCACAATTTAACTTGTAATATCAACTTTTCCCCATTCATTTTCAATGGGACAGACATCGAACTTTTTTAAGTATCACTTTCCACGCCCTTATCATCATTACCAGGTTTCTTACACTGCTCGGTGGCACAGTTGGTAAAGAGCATTGTCCAGTAACCAGGAAGTCATAATTTCATAATTTATCTCTCAATTTACTTCATAAGCATTCCACATGCATTCAAATCTTAGCATTCAGCTAATAGCATTCTGCTTTCAGCATTCCTACTAGGGGTGTGCCAATACATTGATGATTAGAGTCATCGAGGTTTGACACGTGATGATTAGATTATGATTCATAAATGTTGAAAAACGATTATTTTCCGTAATAATTTAATGTCAGGAACACTACCCCAGCTTGCGGAACATAAGTAAGACAGGCCTGCCAAGCGGACACTTAAAGGAACGCACATGGTGAGGATAGCGGCAGCGGAAGTGAATGAGAGACATGTTTTCTCCCCAGAATTAAAAGCTAGCATTTGGAAGCATTTCAGTTTTGATTACAATTAATATATGTTCAAAAATGATTATTTTCCATAATAATTTAATGATGGAAAACTACCGCTGCTGAAAGTACAGAAATCTGTAAAAACACATAGTATTTTGGTTAAAAGAAGTCTTATTTATTTCTAAAGGCACTTTATGTTTAATATTTTCCAGAAAATGTGGAATTCATTCCACCAGAGTAAATCTGCCTATGAAACAATTGTTTTTGCACTTTCTTGTGAAAAAGAGCAGCTTAAGGGTTGTATGGGTATCGTTTCCATCGTTCCTGTTGGATCATTTGGTGATTGGAAATTAAAGGTAATGGACATAAATTGGTTTGGCTACTTTAATTAATGAATACTGACAAATATACCTTAAAAGTATGAAGTAGCCACAAAGAAAAAAGAAAAAAAAATCAAGGAAAAAAAAGATTCATTGATGCAGTCGTGACAATCATTATGATCATTAGCATGAGAATCGTTCAATAAGCAAAACATAGCACCCTTAATCAGAATCGATTCGAATCGTGGGGTGCCTTAGATGGCACACCCCTAATTCCCATGCAAATTCTCCAGAAATTGCATTTAGTCCAGTTGAATGAGCTGTGCGCCACCAACATAGCCTACTATATTTACATTAGCCTGTTTACTGCACCTTTCATGTCAAGCTTCAACTTACAGGTGAACTATTATGCAGACACGTTATGCGAATGTGAATTCAGGAAGAGAGCCTCGGGATGATTACAATTTGAAGATTATTCAAGCTCGGATTTTATCTGCCGTGTGTATCGTTTGTTGTCTTATCAACTGTACGTCTGAATCTGATAAGCTAACCGGAAACGCAGCAAAACAAACTGACACCGCTCGCTCGCATGCATGCATGTAGTGTTAATTTTGTCAACGAAAGCTAAACAAATAATTTTGTCAAGACACCTTTTTCACCAGAGTAAAAATAGACTAAGACTAGACTAAAACCCTCATTAATAAACAATAACTGGCACTAAATCAGTCTGCATTTTTGTCAACTGACAAGACAAAAACACGTAATTCACTTAATAAAAGCTGGACTAAAATCCATACACATTTTAGTTCATGAACAAAAACGAGACAAAAATATGACTGTACAATCTTGTCTCTGCTAATCTGTCACTGTGAACTGTCATGTGACACAAAGTGACACTCCCCCTTTCAAATCTGTAGTACAGCGAGTGCAACATGCAGAAACACATGTGACAGACAGGAAATGGATTCATGATGAAAGGTTAAAAAAATAAAATAAAATAAATAAAAGTAAATCATAGTTATAACGTAACATTAATCCAACGGCTATAACATTCCAACAATAATTTTAATCCAACTGCTAACTATTGCTGGCTAATTTACTAGCTCATAGCATGGAGCCGTAGTAGCCACTTGTTGATCTGTACTGTATATATACTGTACTTGTTTATGAAGTTGTTTTTCATCAAAAAGATGAGAAAGTTTTATGTGAAATAGAAAAGGTTCGATATAATCTGCTGAAAAAAAAAAAACATAAACAGAGGTAAAATGGTTGTTCTGACTAAAATAACACTAGGCTAAAACGTTGATAGTTTTTGTTGACTAAAACTAGATGAATAAAATGATGTTTTCTTGGACTAAAATAAAGACTAAAATGCTCGATTTATAGTCGACTAAAAATGGACTAATAAAAATGGGATGAGGTTGATGAACTATGATAAAAACTAACAAGCAGGATTGAAACTGGACTAAAACTGAGACCAAATTTTAAAACGACAGAAAATGAACACTACTCCGATGTTGATTTCCTCATGCGCTTAAGTCATTTGAGAAGACAAATTCAGGTCTTAACCCTCCATTGAAGACGTCAGCAGTGGGAATGTTGTGAGAAGTTAGTCAAAAGAAAAGAAGTCTGTCTCAAAAGTCTTTCCTCGTACTTGTTGACAAGAATTCACGAGTGACAAAAGGTCAGCAATGTGAGCGCCTCTCGTTGCCCGTCTACTTCCTGTCGACCTCCGGGCGGGCGGACATACCCTCGCCGAGGTCACGTTTTGCAGGCGACGCCCTCGCTCCGCCAATCCGTGCCAAGGGGGTCGGACTGCCTCCCGCTCAGAAAACACGCTGTGGAAACGTAACCGGTTATTACGAGCGCTCTGGTGCTTATTATCATGCCGCCGTGACCGCGGGCCTGTCACGTTCAAAGGCCTGCTTTCGTTTGATCGCAGTACCTCCCTGCGCCATGCACTTGTTGTTTTTTTCCTTCAGTTTTGCATGTCAGGCAAATCGCCACCTGTCCACGCTGCTGCTGCGCTGGCTACCCGGGCATACAAAGCAGCACAGGCAAAGCTCCGATTGCCCCCAAACCGCCATTGGCGAGGGCGGTGCGCCAGTTGCTGCTGATGGTGGGACGGATGTGTCTGTCCCCAGTGGGACGGTTTAGGCCAAGGCCGGTTTTCATTGAAAGTCCCTTGGATTGAGAGCTGACAGCAGCGGAGAGTCATAAAGCAACAAGAAGCCACAAGGAACCACTATAAACAGAAGTGACAAGACAACAGGAACAGGAAGTCAAAATGGAGTAGGAAGGAACAGGAAGTAATATAGCAGGGGTCACCAATGTGGTGCCTGCGGGCAAGGACCAAAAAAATTAGCAAACCAGTCACAGGACATTGTGATTTTCAAGCAATGATGTAGAAGTGATCATTTGAAAATGTTATAATAAATAAATGTGATAAACTTAACAAATCTTATAAATGTTATCATTTTAATGTTAAAAATATATTCGGTTTTCTCCTTATTGTGAGAAATCATTAACATGGTCAATGCCTTCATGAATATAATTAATTATTAATCAAGGATGGGCGAGTCCTAATACAGCCCTTATTTTATAGTATCGCGTACTCGTGGAAGCTTCTCATAGTCACCGATACTTGAGGCAAAAAATAAAAGGCATCGATTAAGTCCTCCTCGGCACTAGTTGGCGCTTTACTGTGGGAGTTTGACACTTTAGTGAATCATCATCTATGTCAGAAAGTAAGGTCTGTTGACAATTTGTTATTATTGCGTTCAATAATATTTTATATACTGAAAGTACTAGCGTTATCGGTACTCTGGATCAGTGAGTGCTCAAAGTGAATACTCAAAATTAAACAGAATTATTAACTCATTTGCTCCCAAAAACGTATAAACACATTCTATTTTAAATGTTTTAAGTGTCCTAAAGACGTATTTATATGTTTTTTTTTTTAGGGTTTTTTTTATGCTAGAGCGTACAGAAGGCTTTGATGCAGCCTCTCAACTGTAGAGAACGGGTGGGGAAAAAAATGGTAGTAATTACAAAAACGGCCAGCAGGTGGAAGCAGTGTATAAGAGATCAACCAGGGCCATATTAAAACAAGTTGATTTCCCTTCAGTTCTAAACAGATTTGTGAATAATTATGAAACTTAGCTTTATTCTATTTCTAATTGCTGCAAAACGGAAACAGATAGAAATATACTTTTTTTCCTGATGAAAGAAGAGACTAATATTTCTTTTGGTCGGTTCCATGTTTTTATAGCAATAGAACACAGTATTCTGTGTGCTTAGCGGTCAATGCACCAGTAACAACGTATTTGTACTTAGTTACTTTCCACTACTGACAAAGACAGACTTGTAAAACAAGCCTTGGAAAAGCCCCCAACAAGCTAAATGGCCTTTTTCCCACCCCCGACACTTTTTGGTCATGTTTACTCGCCATCTCTTTCACATCTGAAATTTGCATCCCGTCGAATCCCAAATGACATTCTCGCCCGTGCCCATCACGACGTAACACGTTCCGCAGGCGAGCGGGCTAAATCGAATAGTCGCAGAACACTGATGAAAAGGCGTCGCGGCTTATGTTCTTCTATGAATTCCATTAAGTCTCGCACAAACAATTGTTTTCATGAACAGAAATCAATTTGGAATGAAATTGAAGACGAGGTCTCTACTCCTGGGGGGCTACAAGATCGTATAGTTGACACTTCAATTTTTTTTTTTTGTTATGTAAATTGTTTTTTATAATTAGAAAATAATTAATCCTTATGTATGGATTGTATTTATTAATTTTATTCAATTGAATTGTAATTTATTAAGTATTAATGTAATTAAAATGTAACCTATAATTGGCTAGTGTTTTACACAGATTTTTGTATTATTTAGTAGCATATAGGGCTGCTCAATTATGAAAAAAATATTTTAGCAATAATTGAAATCACGATTATTCAAATAATTTATTTTTTGGTACAAAACAAGAAAATGGTTATGCATTTAAACATATTAAGACATTTAAAAAAAAATAGAAACACTATAATTATGTAAGTTCCTTTTAGACCAAACCAAATTTATAATAATATATATTTATAATAATATATATTAATATTTATTTATTTATTTATGTTGCCAAAAACTTGAAGTTGGAGTGCAACATGTGCACTGTACAGTAGGAAAGTCATTTACTTTTTGGGTACAAAACAAGAAAATGTTCAAGGGTTAAAATAAATAAATAAATAAAAACATATTAAGACAAATAAAAAATTTTGAAACACTATAATCATGCAAGTTCCTTTTGGATTAAACACATTTATTAGTTATTGTAAAATTTAAAAAAAAGTGCAAATTTATAAATTTGAACAACTCAAACAACTCAAAAGTTAATATAATTTTTTTACGATTATGCTGATTTTGTAATTGTGGAGTGTAATAATTGAAATTGTAATTGAATTTCGATTAATTGCACAGCCCTCGTAGCATAAAGTGTTTGTTTTTTTTAACACTTTTTGTTTTTAATTTAATGTAAAATAATTGTCCGAATAAAATTAGGGCCATCCCTTATGTGTCTTCTTTCAAGGTATCGAATACTAGAGGTGTGCAAAATTTCCGATTCTTAGATTATTCACGATTCGGCCGTGGAACAATCGAGAACGATTCACAAACGTCCAAATTCCGATTATATAAATATGCCAAGGGAAGCGAAACTAAAGTGAACCGGAGCGAAAAGTACGCGGAACTGAAACGCAGTAGCGCGCGCGGTCTTCGGGACGCTTTTGGGACGGACCGAGAGTACACATCCACAACTCACGCCTCGAGATTCAAAACAACAACAAGCATGGCTGAGCTGACCAACCCACCTCTTCGTGAGATCAGACCTGCTCCGAAAAGGCAAACAACTTCAGGCGGAAGTATCAGCTAGCTGGCTGCAGTGCGTCGGTTAGCGTTCTACAGGGCGCCGCGCAGTGATACGAACGAACGAACAGAAAAGTAGTGGCTGGCGGTAATGGCGTCTGACTTTATTCAGAAAAGAGTATTGTGGTGGAAATGTATCACGCTTTTGAAAACAAATAGTTTTTAGAAGAAAAACGCTTTATTTCCGAGACCCCAGCCAGCTTGCTGGACTATTTTCCTCTCGTCCAACGCCGAAGTCAGTGCTGATCGCACACACGGGAGGTGAGGATCAAATTGAGATTCATGTTAAAAAAGCCGAACGATCCCATTAATGTTTACACGTTCATGTTTACACAAGTTAAAAAGCAGAAAAGCACTTGAGGTTTTTTTTTTTGTACCTCTGAGAAACTTTAATGTTTACATGTTCATCTTTACACAACTTAAAAAGCAGGAAAGCACCTTTTTTTTTTTTTTAGGCATTTGTATTGAAGTAGTAGTTCACATTGTCTTTCATTTATATCTCAGTGCACTTTTGAGTGGATAAAAATAATATATTTTTGCTCAATGCTATGTTTTATTCTGTTGAAGACTGAATATACTTAAAAGCTGTTGTTACAGAATGAGAACTTGAGTATTTTATTTACTGTTTTGAACTGTTAACTTGATACTGAAATAGTAGTTTATTTAGGCCTGAGAGGACTTTTGTACTATTTTTGTAACTAATGTACGAAACATTAAAAGCACCAAAATACATTGTTTTTTTCTGCTGCCTGGGGGGGAAATCAATAATCGTTTTATAATCGAATCGTAGCCTCTGAATCGTAATCGCAATCGAATCGTGAGGTGCCCCAAGATTCCCACCTCTATCGAATACTATAGGGCTGGAAAAAAAAAAGAAAAAAGAATGCGACATCTATCACAGGACTCTTGCCACTGTAAATGTTCGATGGGCCAGATTATGGAACGAACGCCGTCTTTTGCCCACCCTCAGTCTGAAACATCTCCACGGTTGGTTTTCAATAAGATGTGAAATTAAAAAAATCCGCTCTGGGCGCGTCTGTGTTGCAGCGGTTTGCGCACTTTTGATTTCTTTTTATATCCTAAGCCTTAAAATCCTTCTGACATTTGGGCTTTGTAGTTTTTTTTCTATTTTTTTTTTTTTTTTTTTTTTTCAGAGCATGCTTTTAATAAAGCTCGTGACATTTCAAACATCTTCCACGCTTCTTGCCAATCATTGGTCCAACTTTGGTTTGTGAGCAGAAAAAAAAAAAAGCATGCATTTTGTGGTGTCAGGCGGAATTTGGACTTGTGAGCGTAAAGCAGCAACACATGACGGCGGGATATTATTAAATTGCTCGTGTGTCAGACATGACCTGTCCGGCGAACTTGACTTTCTTTTTATACGCCCCGTTATGTTTGGGCCCGGGCCACCGAGGTCTGCTCTCTGTGCTGCGGTCGAGTAATAGGCAGCCACTTAACTGGAAATACACGGGACGGGCCCAGTCATTTTGCTGCTTTTTCGTTCATCTGCTTCAGTTTGTGGGCCAAAGACGCACATTTCCGCCGTGCGGGAAAAAAAAACGCCCACGGACGTGGATGCGTGCGACAAAACAAGCGGCGGATGCGGGTCAACGGCTCGAGCACATGTTGGAACAAAAGGACTGTGGAGGGAGGCTAAGTGGACTGCAAACATGCCAACAAAGACGATAGCCAGAATGGCGTGTGGAGGGTCACAAGCCTTGGAGGGGCATCACTTAAGAGGCTCTCACAAAACCTCATAATATGGCTTGTTTGATCACAGTTGAATGACCAAAGATTTTGTAGTAGTTGACTATAATGTAGGGTGAACATATTTTAATTAAAAAAATAATAATAATAATAAAAAAAAAAAAAGAGGACACACATCCCGATCTCAAAGTTTACTTAATGATGCCATACATTATATCTATTTTACCATGTACTTTTTTTACCTTTGTATGGGGAGGAAAGAAAAGAAAAACTCCCTTTTTATGTCTAACTTGACAAATGAGTAGGGATGTAACGATAATGGCAATATTATGATATTGTGATATTAAAACTGCCACAATATATCGGCATCATGTCACGATATTAAAAGCAGCACATCTGTTCAAAAAGTCAGGTTGATTTCCATTTTTGCAGTTCTAGCAAGTTTAGCAATCTCTAGTGGCTAGTTTTTTAGTGCAGTTTAATTTTCACAAGCCATGTTTTGGCCCTCCAGTGTTTAAAATCCACATGAATGGTCAGATGTACGGGAATGAAGTGAGTCAATATGTGCTTGCATTAGTGTCTCAATATATTTATTCAATATATATATTTATATATGTAATATTTTTATATTTTTCATTGCTGCAATGTACAAAAGCACAATATTGTGTTTTTTGTTTTTAG
This sequence comes from Festucalex cinctus, assembly GCF_051991245.1. NCBI lineage: Eukaryota > Metazoa > Chordata > Actinopteri > Syngnathiformes > Syngnathidae > Festucalex > Festucalex cinctus. The sequence continues at coordinate 13,907,597 of NC_135415.1, read as the reverse complement.
GATAAGCTAATTTTTTTTCTTTTACAATATTGTGACCTTTTGTATCACCAACCTCCCCACAATATTGTGATAATTATCGTATCATGACCTCCATATCGTGATAATATCGTATTGTGATGTTTGGATATTGTTACATCCCTACAAATGTGACACTTTTGAGTGACGCTTTTTTAAAAGCCCAACGTGTTTTTTGTTTTTTTTTTGCCCCAAGAGCTATTTTTCAAGCAGCCATCCCCCAATTTGACTGAACACCGTCTCTGATTTTTGCGTGCAGAGCACTACCAGTGAGCTAAAATTCTGGGTTGGGACGTGAATGTTCAGGTTTTTCCACCGTAAAAAGCGGACCTACTTTTTTTGTTTGAAAAAAAATAAACTACAGCACGTCCGCTTCCCAGTTCTGAGGTCTCCGGTTCGAGTCCAGGCTCGGACCTTCCTGGGTGGAGTTTGCATGTTCTCCCCGTGCCCGCGTGGGTCTTCTCCGGGTACTCCGGTCTCCTCCCACATTCCAAAGACATGTATGGCAGGTTAATTGGGCGCTCCGAATTGTCCCTAGGTGTGCGTGTGAGTGTGGATGGTTGTTCGTCTCTGTGTGCCCTGCGATTGGCTGGCAACCAGTCCAGGGTGTCCCCCGCCTACTGCCCAGAGCCAGCTGAGATAGGCGCCAGCAGCCCCCGCGACCCTTGTGAGGAATAAGCGATCAAGAAAATGGATGGATGGAAAAAATAAACTACCTTTTTGATATATAACAATAATAAAAAAAGCACACACTAGCCCCTCCCCCTCATGTTCGCAGTCTACCAGTCAAGGTAACAACACTTAACCAAGTGTCGGTCTAATTCACATGCTAATTAGTGACATGAAAAACAATGAAAGCCATACATTTTTGTGAATTTACAGTACAAAATCCGACTTGGATGTCCGGACAGGATGTAAAAAAAGTGGACGTCTGGGGAAAAAGATCATATTTAATCACTTTACTGTAATGACATCAATTAATCAATGATGTCATTGATATTGTATTTGTTTTTAGTACAGTGCTCCCCAACCTTTTTTACGCCAGCAGTTTCATGTAAAGACATTCTTACCCAGACCGTCCTTGAAACAAATAAAAACAAAAAACAACAAAAATACTTAAACAACTACTCCTACGAACTAAGGTTAAACAAGTATGTAATGTTACACAATATTATGGTTTGCTAGTTTGGAGACCAAGAACGAACTCACAAAGCATAACTACACATCAAGACTGTCCAAATAAGGAAATACGGCTATGGCCGTAACACCTTGTTTACACGATTATCTGTACTTTTGTCAGCTTGGTCAAATACTGACACCTGCAGGTGCTTACCTGGACTCATATCAGTCTTTCAACAAGTCACCCTTTGTCCTTCGTGTTGATGAGCCAATGACAAACCCGTTATGTTCAAGAGGGCTGAAATCCAAGTCTTCAGGTGGCCTCCCCGTATTGAAGGTCACGATAAAAACAGGTCCAGCTTGCAGACGCAGACCAAAAAAAACAGTGGGGTGGTCACACTCTACCGATGCCATGAAACCGAATCTGCCGTCCCTCAATGGATCCTCCGTAACTGAGGCCGATGGGATCCCCCCCGGCCCCTCCCCCACCCACCGCCCTTGTCCTTTTAACCGAACCATCTGCTTCGCGGCACCGCAGCGCTTCCCACAGTCACACAAACCGCAGTGAAAAGGGGATCACTTTCACAGGCCAGATCAGGAATCGGAGATGCTGGCGTTTTGAAAAAGGGGTCTGAAAGATTGCCGAGGCCTCTTTAGCGGCCCATTGTGGCGCTCTTATTGTGACTCTGGATACAATAAAAACTCTTTTAGCTGACGTCCACCGGAGATCGGTTACGAGGCAAATGGAATCGGCGATGTCTTTGTGTTGTCACCGGGGTGCTCAAAATAAGACGAAAGCAATTAACTCATTCAAACCCAAAAACTTATAAATATGTTTTTAATACTTTGTTCTTCACTCCCAAAAACGTATTTATACTTTTTTTAATTTTTTTTTTATTTTTTTATGCTAGTGCATACAGAAGGCTTTGATACAGCTTCTACCATGAAGAGATCGCTTAAAGCAATGGTAGGTATTACAAAAAACGGCCAGCAGGTGGCAGTAGAGTATAAGAGATCAACCAGGGCCATGTTGCAACAAGCTCTTTTTGCCAGTGTTTTCAACAGGTTTGGGTATAATGATGAAACTTGGCTATATTCTAATGCTAATTGCTGCAAAACGTGAACAGATACAAATATACTTTTTTTTCCTGATGAAAGAAGACGCTCTAATCTTTCTCTTGATAGGTTCGATGTTTTTATAGCAATAAAACAGAATATTCCGTGGGCCTTGCAAAATCAGTCAAAATCCAGTAAAACAGCCGTGAACAAAGGAGGCTGTGAGTGAATGAGTTAAGAAACAGAAACCAGAATGACCAGAACGTGTTTGCGCTCAAACTTCTCGGCTGGTCTCAGGCGTCGGCCTGAGGGAGAAGAAAAGTTGTTGTTTTTTGTTTTTTTTCTCTGTACTATATGAGTGCTAAACTTGCCAAAACAATCCAAACATGCCATATAGACCATGTCGTTTACACGGGGTGATACAACAAACACGCTGTGGCTGCTTGCCTGTGATGCAGTTGGATGAGGAATTATTGGATTCAGATGGTTGAGCCTAAGCAACACATGGAGCAACACATGGAATAAAACATTTTTTTACTACATTGTGTCCCATTACCGCCACAATGAATTGTCTAAATCAACTCAGCAGGCTCAGTTTAGTTCAATTAACATGTGGCTTCAAGCGTTGATTTGAGTGAGTTAAGCCCAATTTCCAGCAAACCATATTGTCGGCAAAGTACTTCAAGGATCAGGAATGATAGAATATTAATTGTAGTATGTACTTAGGTCCCTAAATTCACTATTTGGTTCACATTCAGTACAGTATGGGAATAAAATGCAAAACAAACTGCTTTTATTTCGTGTACATAGGAAGAGATTTATTGACATTCCAAATTAAACATCAACAAACTTCAATCTTTTCTATTTAGGAAACAGTTGCCACGAACCCATATTGGAATTATGCCATCCTGGACCAGAAATCCTTAGTCACTTGAGATGTGTCATGTAACCGGGATAACAAAGCGACATGTACAGTCATCTATGGAATGAAGTACAATTAGTATATGTGATGTAACTGAAACTGCAATTAAGAGGCAATACCCAAACAAACCCATTGGATGAAAACAACAACAGGAAGTTGCCTTTCGCTTAAAAAAAATAAAACTTTGCTCTCATACACACACACACGGAGGACTATTGACAGGAAGTGGCCACAACAGGAAATCACTAGTCCGAAGTCCAGCGAGCGTGCTGCAGGCAGGATGAGAAGTGGAGGTGCAGTTTGCCCTCTAGGCTCATAATCGATTTTTAAAACAGACAGGCCAGGTCATTTGTTGATCAGATGATAATGATAATAATAATATAATATCAATATTTGTATGTAAAAAAAAAAAGAAGAAGTTAATTTTAATCATAAAATAAAAATTAAGTGTAACATTTAGTTGAACTACAATAAAATAAATGCAAAATATTTTTATTTTATTAATACACAATTCATTATCATTTTCTAATTTGATGAATTTTTTAAAATGTATATAATATAACCAATTATTTAAATGAAAAAAATAAAGAAAGTGGATTGGATTGTATTTACACATTTGAGTAATAAAATAATTTATGTAACATTTTGAATTGCATTACAATACCATATTTAATTCTAATAATTAAATTTATTTAATAAAATATTTTTATTTAAAAAGTACTATTTTTAATGTTTCTATTCATAATAATGACATGGGTCATTTGTTTTTACTAAAATCAGAATTCATTCTCATTTTATAATTTTCTTGAAAGAATGTAATTATAATAATTGAACAATTGTTTAATCCAAGAAATACAAAACAGTTTTTTTTAAGTATAAATTTGGATTCTCTACGAGAACAAAGACAATGTTTCTTTTTTTCTTTCTTTTTTTTAAACAAAAAGTAGTAATCTGACAAGAAAAAAAAGTCACAATTTTTCAGGACAACATCAGAATGTTGTGACATTAAGGTCAAACTTTAATGAGGAAAAGCAGTTGTAGTTTCACAAGTCAATTTCAAAAATACAGTTTTGTTAGAATAACATTATATATTTTTTGGAAAAGCTGTGTTTATTTACAGAAAAAATGTGACTATATTCTTGGAAACAGTAGAACTTTACTCGTGTAAAAGATTGCATAGCAAAATTGCACATATTTGGACCTCCAAGCCGTAGCTTGCGGCTGCTGTGGAGCCCCGACACCCCAGTTTGAAAACCACTGGCTGAAAAGGTAGCCGTCAGCACCCGCACTACCAGCCAAACGCTGCGATGCAAAAACATGAGGGGTGGCCAGTTTACTGTTCAAGACGTCCTGTTTAACTTTGAAACAATGGCTTCAGTGTCTTTCCCCCTTGCCTTTGAGCCGACGAGACGAGGCAACGTGATAATGATGCCTGTCAGGCATAAACAAGAAAGATAAGCGACGCATTTGATCTGCGACTGCAGATTGTGTTTCCCGCACCCGCTCTCCACCAGCGACCCTTTGATTTCTCCCTCCTCCTCCTCCTCGTGTGCGGACCCTGTAATCAAGTCGGACCTCTGAGAAAAAGACACAAGGATAGTGGCGGTAGTTTGCGGATGGGGGGCGCCGAACACCCTGACCCACTGCATCAGAACCCAAGCACATGTAATTTACATTCCTCACATGCCAGCTCAGCGGTGCGCAAATAGTGGGATAGAAAACAGGTGTGTTTTGCATCGTCTGGCTTAGCTCCTTTGGAGGTGCTACCTGCTTTTTGATGTGAAGGCGGCGCTGGGAAGAGATGTGAGGCTTGGCAGTGAAGCTCATGAAGTATGAACCGGGTCACGGTCTGTGTTTCTGATGTTCTGTGAGATGTACCATCATAATTATTGAGCTACATTAGGTGATTTTCCGTAGAGTAGGCTATGTACTGGTGGTGTAAGTCAGGTCAGATAAACCTGGTTTGGACTTCTGCGCTAATAGGTCCATGGCCTTTGTTCTGGTCTCACTCTGAAACTTTTTTGTTGAGCGACAATGGGTGTTTTTCTCACGGTGGCACATTATTCTTCTCTGACGGAAAAAATCGTACAGTGTGGAACAGGGTTTGGGTTAAGTATTAGTAGTGTCCTGGTGTAGTCAGTATTAGATAAACCGATACCAAGACCTAGTTCTTCGTGGTCAAGATCAGATGATCTGATTAAACATTGTAATATAATACAATACACTATAGTAGTGAAGCAGCGTCCCCCCATATCTGAGTCTGACAATAACTAGAGCTGTCAAAAGAGGGTAGTATTAAAACACTCCTATACATCACTGGCAATATACAGTGCGTAAGAACTTTTTGCCTAGCTAGAAATGACTGATTACATGCAAGTTACGGCGAATGGCTCGACTCGAGACTACCCAACTAAAACAACAGGATGTCACCCAGACATGCATCAGGCCAAAAACAGCGCTATAATGATTACAAGACACTTTAAGGATTCGCTATAGTGGGGACATAGGAAAGTTTCTCTGTACAGCGCAGTGTGGAGTGGGTGAGAATGGCATCACCGCGGCAACGCCAGTCCCGGACGTACAAAAGACGCTTCTGTTTGTACCGGTCTGTAAGTGTCTGTGTTGGATTCTTCCTAAAATACAGCGAAAAACTGTTGTAATCAAGTCAGAATTGAACTCTGGCTGAGTCTCCATAGCACATTAGATGAGTCATTGAACCAACATACCTCCTGCATCCACTGCTAAAGTACCCTTGAGCACGGCATCTATTTTGAAAGAGCTTTATTCGTATGTGAATTTGCAAATAACCAACTGTGAATTGGCAGAGGATCTCTGTATGGCTACTTCTTAACCAGCCTTTCTTCGGTGGAAGCCATCATTAAAATATCCAACCATTTTTTAAAAAACATTATTTCTCAATGATGACTGTGTGCTACTAAATCGGTTCAATAATTGCGGCATGTCCAGAGGTGAAAAGCTATCATGTTGTCGGCATGGTTGTCTGAGGTGCACGGGAGCAGCCGGATCCTCTTACCTTGACGTGAACTGCCCCCATCCCAGGCCGTTAGCAACATGTCTTGTGTGTTGATATGAAAGCGTGTACGTGATGAGGAGCCCATATGTTATTTTTTCCTGGATGGGATACGCCTTCGTCAGATCTGTTTCCTTCAAGTTTAGGCCATTGCTCGTTCACTTTACAGCTCAACTGGGGCTTTGTTTTGAAGAGGGGGCAAAAGTACTGATTCAACTCCTGTACTCAAGTAAATGTTATATGCAATGCATGCACATTTTGATAACTTGGTACGATGAAAAAAACAAAAAACAAATGCATGCAAAGTAGTACATGACGCATGTTGTTTAAGCACTAGCTTGCATTGGCTCGACTTGAGTGCTATCAAAACATGAATCATTATTGATTATAAATCACACAAAAAAAACAAAAACAAAAAAACGCTAAATGAACTCCAGTCCTAAAGACTTTACACCGGCTCCCATTCAGCTGTAGAAAAGATTTGAAAATTATGCTACTGGTCTATAAATCACTGAATGGCTTCGGTTCTGATTACATTAAAGAAATGTGCATGCAAAACAAGCCGAGTAGGATTTTGAGGTCAACAGGCTCATGTCAATTAGTGGGGTCTAGAGTTTAAAGCAAACATGGTGCATCAGCATGTATCTGTTGTGCTGCATGCAACTGGAATAGGATGCCAACAGAGCTGAAGTGTAAATGCGTGAAAAACTGCTTTTTTCTCTCTTTTTTTTTGTAATCAATGTTCTTGCTATGTACGTTCTTTTAGTACCTTTAGTAAACTGCTTTTTGTTTCTCTAATTTTGTGTCTTAAATTCTTCTGTTTTTTAGAAATCTAACTCTCTTTAGTTACCACTTTGCGTCCTGCCATAATCTGCTGAAGTAAAAAAAAAAAAAAAAAAAGTAACAAGCTTATTTTGACCAAGTGAGGTGCAGAAAGTGTAGAAAGTATCTAAGATCTAGAAAGTATCTATCTGTGTTGAAATGCAGGAAATAAAAGTAAAAAGTTTTCAGAAAAGTATAAAATAGATATATGAAAGTATTTTTTTCTTGGTTACGTCTCAACGCTGCTCGCAGTTAACTTTACTATCCTGGCTTGAGTCTATAACTTGGCACAGTGTGAAGTGAAGAGCTTGCTGCATTGGAGATGGTCATTTATAACCTCGCTTAACAATGCGCGGCATCATAAAAGCGCTCATTGTCTTCCTTTGCTGTGCTTCTTTTTGAAGTCTCCTCTTGCTATCACTTTGTCTTTCATGGTCCCTCCCCAGCCTGCTCACGCTTTTTAATCTCTTATGGATCCGTCCCAGGAATGGGAAGTGCGCACACTGGACCTTGAAGCAAACGCCGTCAGGTCACGTTCTAGTTTTGTGAACCCTGCTTTTGTTCTACACTGGAACCTCAAAGGTCCAACATAAGATGTTCCTGAAGTTGGTTCAACCTGTGATTTGTTGGGATTTCCACACAAAATTTGTGGTAATGGAAGCAGCAATAACAGGTTTATTTTGTTTTTTGTAACGTCTTCTTGAGCTATTTTTCTTCGTAAACTCATTTTACATTTTTCTTCAATGTCCTTTTCTTCTCACATTCTTAAGTTTTTCCTTTGTTCTTCCTTTGGTCATTTTTTTCGTACGTTCTCCTAACTTTGTTCTTTTGTTCTCTGCGTCATGTTTTTCTCATGTCATGAAGTTCTTTTTCTTGTATGTTCATTTAACATTTTACTTCGTACATTATATATACATCTGTTCTTCTTAGGGTCTTAGGCCTTCATACAAACTCATTTTGTTGTTTCGAAGTTCTTTTGCTGATGGATTTGCTCTTGCTAATTATTCCTTGGACAAAACTTACATTTTCCTTCTTACCTTCTTGCGTCCTGCATAGGTTCATTTTCTTTGTACCTTTCAATCTTCTTTCAATTACCTACATTGTCTAAACAAAATAAAATAAGTTGCACTCTAAATTGTGGGAGTTTGACTTTAGTGTATATGAGACTTTGGCTCCGACACAGATAGCTGTTTCCGGTATTTGGAAAAGAATTGCCTCCTCTTGGACCACGTTGAAACTAGGCTGTAAGAGCTGCTTCGGCAGGACGCAATTGGACGTGACACACATCAAGTTAAATGGTCCTTCCTGTCAATATTTGGACGGCCTCCTCAGGGTTACCATCTGATTGTCCCGTACGTCACTGTCGGACTTTGCGGCATATCAGTCAGCCAGTGCCTGAACTTTTGCCAATTGAAAAGCCGCAAATGGTCCCGGCTCATTCCATTCCTGTCCAGGCCACAAAAGGTGCTTCCATATGTTGATGTCCTGCTGATTGCCCAGCCCCGTAATATGGGCAAAAAAAAGAATCTTTGACAAGGAACTTCAAACGCAAGGGTTATTGGCGGAGTGTTTAGATTAGCTCCAGATTTATCCCCGGCAGATTAGATTATTTCCATTACCCGACTAAATAACAGGGGCCCCGTTTTTATAGCTACTGCCCTGCGACTGTTGCCGAGGAGTCCTGCGGCTAAAGCATCGAGGTTGTGCGGTGAGGAATCAGTGCAGGAAGTGCGGCTCTGGCCCAGGCTATTTCGAGCTTGAATGAGGTCCTGGTTTATGGTCCAGTTATCTGGGGGGGCTGCAACCTTATGACAAAGGCATTAAAAGCAACGAGGGACTGTAAAATCCCTTTGAGGAGTCATTGACCGAAAAATTAGCCGGTCAGCGGCATCTGTTCTCCCCCCTTTGATTTGCACTCTCACTGACCCTCTCGCTCCAGGGTGCGGCGGATAAAATACGAGAGGGGGGGGGGGCAAGCAAGGTGAGGACCACCGTCACCAACTCCTCCCTCATTCACCCTGAAATATTAATGTTTACAACGAACTTCCATGCAACGTTTGGTCAAGCTCTGACCTTGCAGGGTTGACTTATTACCGTATTGTTTTATTGCATGTAATCAAACCTTGCTGCCATACTCCACCCCCACAGAATACAGAAAATTCAAATTCCTGGCAGTTTAGCAAAGTCCATCTGTCTTGTATACATAATTAAAGATTGGTAGCAATCAGACAAAATCTCTAGACAATTTCATCTTTGAATGACCCCTGGAATCAGACAAAATGATAAAACATGTTCGGTGTCTTTTCAGGCATTTGTTCTTAAGATTTTTTTTATTTCATGTAATCATGATGGATATGTCCACAAGATTTCATATGACTTTGGGCCTGAATTTTTATATATTTATTTCTAGAGGCTCAGCTAATGAGCCAAATTGTCCATTTCCAAACAAAATAGTCGACTTCCTCTCTTTTCAGGCATGGCTTCTAGAGATTTTTTGTGGCTCTTCTCATTATAGACATGCCTACCGAACTCTCTGTTACAAAGTAAAACATTTGGTCAGGATGTGAGGAGCCGGTCTTTGAAGGACCACCAAAATTGGCATGAAATCACTACTAAAAAGTCCACTTCAAACCAAAATGGCAGACTTCCTGTATCTTTTTGGGCATGAGTCTCACACAAAAGCCAGAACCAGGTTTGCTAGGCAGCTCAGCCCCACCCATCCCCCATCTTGGGACTGCCACAAACCGCCACATCTGGCCTGCCCCTAGTCTCTGTTCCTGGGCGCTGACATTTAATGAGCGTCACAACTGTAATGGCTACCAGGATAGCGAAGAGGGAAATGGTACAGATGCGTATAATAATAATCCGAGTGGGGGAAAAAAATCTCAGTAAATTGTTTTTGACTGCTTGTTGTAAGTATTTCCCGTATGTATGGAAAGCTTGGGAGTCATCATTGTTTTTCCAGGAAATGTTCTGAAAAGAGTCTTTGGCGCCTGTTCGGAAAACCGTCACGGAAGGCAATTTTCCTACTTCAGAGGTTGTATTCAGATCCGTAACAAAGGCGGGACAACCCCTGTTGCGTTGAAAGCAATTGTCACGGTCCCGCCTCGCAATATGCAGGCTCTTCTGTTAGGGTTTTGAATTCGGGAAAAAGTTAAAAATAGGTCAACAAAAAATTTCCGCCCTGAAGCTCCACCGGAACCATGTTTGGTACGACCACGTTTTTTTTTTTTTTGCAGACGCAAGCAGTATAGAGTATATGTCACGGAGGAGGCGGTACGTCACACACCTACACTGTTTCTGGTTACTCTTGCGCCATAATAGGATGTGTCCCAATACTCGCACGTTCACCTTTGTGTCCCTCAATTGTGTGTTCCCGTTAATGGGTGCGAGTGTGTAGGGTGTCTCAGTTCTCCAAGTGTGTCTTAGAGAGCTTCGAAGAACTGAGACACCCCTCATCAACAGGAACTCACAAGGGTGGAAGTGCGAGTCTTGGGGCATGGCCAACAGTAACCGGAAACAGCGTAGGTACGTGACTTATGGAAGTCGGAAGTCCATCTACCCCATTGGAATTGCAGCTCTGATCTGATCTTTATTTCTTCTGTTAGTGCACTGTCTAGTGTCCGAATAACGGATGTTATTTGTCTGCTTAACAACATGCACTAAACATGCCCAGAAGAAGACCAGAATAGGAACTTATTGACCTCATGTAGCTAACAGCGAGCTCTACCCTTTTTACTCATGGAATAATTTTGAAGCATCGTCTGTGAGTGACTTTTAAGACAATATTGTATGTGTAACGTAGATATGATGATGCATGTGTGAACTAAATGGTTGTTAGCATTTGTTTACCTTAAATGGTCATCTCTAGCGCACTAATGCTAATCGTGATTGCTAGCCGTTTAGCATAGGCTATTCTCAAATATTTGATTGAATAATCGATGGGACAATCGATTTGAAAAACATTCGATATTAATGACGCCACTAATTCTGATGCAACAGGGGGCTCTATCTGTATAAAGGAGACTAAAACTAATAATTATGCATGGATTGTGAAATCTAAATGTGACATGTCTCTTCCCCTGTTGTGTCGAAAGGAATATTCGCTGTCCCAATTTCCCGCTTGCTCTTCCGTGCAAACGGCTCAGGCAGATAAATGCCTAAACTTGTGTTACTTTTGAACTAAATTTGTGTCGTTTTTTTTATTCGAGTCCACTGAAGCTGCAAGCATATAATTAAGCTAGAAGGAAGCTCTTAATGCCAGCGAGGAAGCCATCGCCTGTAATTAGCTGCGCTTTTCATCCCTGCTTGCTAACATGACAAATCGCTACTCTCTGGTTTATGTGTGACCAGGCAACTGTGTTTGTGTGTGCGTTTTTTTTTTATTTGTTTATTTGTGTTTCTGTGATCATGTGACCCACAAGCCTAACAGGTTCTTTTTTGCTTAGATCTTATTTCAAGTGGCTATGTGGAAGTCACGAGCCACAAATCCCAACCGATGTAATAACAGGGCCATTAACTGGGCTTGCTCTTTTTCTCTCTCTTCAGAAGAGAGTTCGGATCAGGCTGTGACCCAGCGCGATGTGGATTATTTTGACGAGTTCTGTTTATTTCTGTTGGGTAAGATGGCTCTTATCTTGAGGAATGACCACATTTTTTTGAACAAGTTTGGCATTTTGAGTGCACGTTTGCCTCTCCACCAATTTATTACAGAAGGATCTCAGATTTATGTGACGATATGTTGCAATCATATCAGAGATTTTAATTGGCCAAATCTATAATTGGTTTCCACAACCACTTTTTTTCAATCCCTCGTACCCAAACTAGTCCGTGTCCAAATTGTAGCCTGCCTGATGCGAGGTCAGTCCAGCCGTCCATTCATCTTCACCCTCACTTTACGCATCTCCGACGTAGCCCTTGCACAACTGCCACTTCCCGCTTCCCCACCACAAGCAAACAGTGCATGTAAAACCTCACGGGACACACCGCCGTCTCCCCGCCGCCGGTGGCCGAAGCATGACATATTCACCCTCGTGTCCAGCGCGGTGGACTCAGCCAGGAAGTTTTTGTGCAGAGACATCCGCAAAGTCGTTCGGCGCTCCTTCTGCCAACTTGCATCGTTTCCAAACAAACTCATTTTTGGAAGATGTTTTTGAAAGACGTGAGCTCATTGAGGATGCAGTCGACCGCCCGATGTTATCCCGGGGCACTCGCTAACCGGCGTGATTGCTTCTGGCTGCTGCTGGTGACTCACCCTTTGGGGTTTTGCGCCGCTGCCAAACACTCAATAGCAGTGCTGGCTTCTTTGATGGTGCTGTGGCTTCCGTCATCTTGAAATGTACTATTAAGGAACACGCCCCTTGTAAACGTACAATAATACTGGAGTGTACACTGTACAGCTATGCCATCCATGTTAAAGGGATGAAAAATGATCTTAAACAATCCTATTCTACTTGTTTTCATAGACATCATCCTAACAAGTGTTTCTTTTTTTTTTTTCTTTTTTTTTTTTTAAATAGAACCTTTAGAGTCCTTAATGAAGCTGAGGCACATTTTGTTATAATTAAAGACTACATTCAATTTTAAATATTACTATGCTCCCAAAGATGTATTTATACGTTTTGGCTTTGATGAAGCCTCTGAGCTGAAGAGAATGTTTGAAGAAATGTTAGTTATTACAAAAACAGCTAGCAGATGGCAGCAGAGTATAAGAAATTAAAAAGCTATTTTCCCCACTATTTTAAACAGATTTTTGAATAATGATGGAACTTAGCCATATTCTAATGCTAAATGATGCAAAATAGAAACAGATAGAAATTGCTTTTTTTCCTGACGAAAGAAAAGGCTCTAATCTTTTTTTTGGTAGATCCCATATTTTTATAGCAAAGGGACACACAATATTCTATGGGCCTTGCCAAATTAGTCAAAATCTAGTAAAACAGCAAAAATGTCCTGGGAGTAAATGAGTTAATGAACCTAAGATATGTGTTTTCGTAAAATTAAATGCAATTCTCAACAAAACTGACAAAGGAGCACATTCGTTGCCTCTGGGACTGTACTAAAAAATAGCTCTCCAGTAATGGGACATTGAGTTCTGTCTGAAATAAAGAAGCAAATAAATCTTCTCTGCTCTGCTGCTCTTACTTAGTATTGTTTTCACATTTAAATACAAACAGCTGATGTTCTGTTTTTAATCTTTAGTGTCACAGTTGTTTGTATTCAAGGACATGCCACAAAAGCAGACGACACGGTGGCATCGTCACCGCAGGAAGCCGCCACCCCGCAGTTTCCTGTCAGCCCGGCGAGCTCGACTTAACCCACGATAACTCCTAGTTGAAAACAAGTCAGCCTCACACGTTGAACACGCTTCCGATTGAGTCCGAAAGAGAAACTGTTAGCTCCACGTTTGCGGTGGCAACGACAGCTGTGAATGCGAAAGATAGCACTGCGGGGAAGAAGAAGGTCACACCATTTACCAAAACACTTTCAGGGGACACGGTAACGTAATTGAAGCTATTTTTTTTCTTTCTAAACCTCAGAGATTATTTAACATAAGGATTTTTTATAAGATGGACAACCATTTAGTCTTCCTAGCATACATTTTTGTAAGGATTAGAAGAGCATTGTGGCGGCCATCTTTGAAAGCTAATTTGGCCAGATTTTCTTTACAGGCAATATCACACAAAAATGTTCCCTAAATAGGCCATTTTTACGACACAAAAAAATTGTCGTCTTTGGGTACTAATTTCAATATGATGAATCAAATGTAAACTTCATCATTTTGTAAACATCAAAGACTAACGTGTTTTTTCAAGGAAAAATTGTGAGTATACTGTTTTCATAAATCTCCAAAACAATTCAGTCTTCACCAAACCTAACATAAACATTGAACACAATGAAATCCAAGCTTTTTTGTGAACACGAAAGATGATTTAGAGGCTTCAATTAACCAAATGAACATGTAGATCAAAGATAATTTAGTCATCAACATAAACATTGAAGACAATTTTATATTTCAAACAAACCAAACTATTTTTCTAAATATCAAAAAGGATTTAGAGCCACCTACAAATCTATCATGGACGTTTTCTGATTTCATCCCAACATCCAATCATTAATTAGTGCGTTGTGGATCCAAGCGCGTGACAAGACCGACAATGGAAATTAGTTTTAGGCTGTTTTTGTTTTTGTTTTTTTTTCCTGCAGGGAGGTCCTACTCAGTGGACAGCAGCACCTGCATCATGAGGAATGGCTGTTGTGTCAGAAGTAGTGCTGTCAAAGTTAAAGCGTTAACTAATTAATTAATCACAAAAAATTATCGCATTAATCATTGTATTACCACAGATTAATCACACTATTAATTTTGACCGCAGATGATCCTTTTTAGCCAACGGTGGATGGTTACATTAAAGGTAGCTGTTGGAGTTTGAGCAATAAACGTAACTACATGCATTAAAGTAAAGCATTTAATAAATGTTTACATATGCTGTAGGTCATTTTTTTCCCATTTTAAATTATGCAAATAATTAATTGATTAGAAAAAGCAGGATGAGCGTGTGCAGTGGGCAAAAATTTTGGTGAAAAAAAAGCTTTTTTAAGTCAGTGATTAATCATGATTAATCAAAATTCTACGATGTGATTAATCTGACTAAAAATTTTAATCGTTTGACAGCTCTAGTCAGAAGACTATTTCGTAACGGAGTAACTGGCGGAATCCTTAAAAGTGTCCCGTGAGGACTCTCCTGAGGCTGCTGAGCTGGTTTTGTTTGTTTGAACTCCCTCTTGTTTTTCCTGGGAAATAAACGCATCCCTCAGCCCATATGGTTGTCATACACTTCCTAGAAACTGGAGCTGTGCCTTGATGTTAATTGAAACAATACTGCGCTCAACTTTTTTTTTTTTTTCCCCTTTCTTCTTTTTGTTTTAACACATTTGGCAAGCGTGGCAAAGAAAGCAGCCGGCGGCGAAGACTAGCGTTATTATTCCAAGTGTGTTTTCTGCCATCACTCCCTATATGTACAAACATTTTAACAGTGCCAAGTTGTCATAAAAAAAAATAAAAAAGGAAAGAAAACATGCCACATGTGTTTTACATACTGTACATGTCTCCTCTCAGTAGCTTCACTTTAAGCCATGGGTGGGTAAACCTTTGTGCTCAAGGGCCACATTTTTTAAAGGGACAGATGGGCCAGATCATTCCAGATGAGATAAAAAAAAAAGAAGTACTTTTTAGTAATAAAATGATCATTCATCATTCATATTCACATTTAATTGCATTACTGTACAGATAGTTAGTCAAAATTTATGCACTAAAATCAAATGAAATACATACAAAATACTAGTAGAATAAAAGTAGAATAGTTTGCTTTTACAATAAAGTAATTCATGCTAATTGACTAATTTTATGAATTTGAATACATTTAATCATAAATACTTAATCATTATGTATTTTTAATTGTTAATTTACCCATATTTTGTATAAAAGGGTTTATGTTAGTGATGTAATTATTCATGCTCAATTGTATTTTATTAGATTTATTTTAATACTTGTAATGAATTTAATTTAAGTAAATAACCATAATTTTATTGCACAATTTTATTTTACTTAATTATTTATATTTCATTGAATTAACACATTATTCAATAAAAAATAAAATACAAATGTTGAAATGTAAATTTCCTCATATTTTTTGTATTATTTTAATAATCAATTTACAGTTGTGGTATAATTAAACTAAAAGAAAATACTCATTATTTATCAAAATAAAATAACATTTTTACAAATACATAATACATATGTTAATTGTATTAGTTACAATAAATCAACAGCTCATTTATATAATAAAACAACAGTCAACGATATTAAATGTATAGGGGTAATTGTTTGATCAATTAATGTCATCATTCACAATTAGTCAATTTACAATCCATTTAATGAGATAAGCAGGCTAAAATAATGATCCAAAAATATTACTCTTCGAACTTTTGATCATGTAACTGCTCGGTGCACTGGATTAAAAAAGGGCCATATTTTGAACACCTGCCCAATAAGCTCTGAAAGTGTTGATTGCACCCGTCAGCTGTCCAATCACTTGAGCTTAATTCCTCTCTCTTTTTTTTTCTTTTCTTTTCAGAGTGTTACACGGCCAATGGTGAGGACTACAGGGGCTTCCAAAAGCAGACCAGTTTGCAGGGGGGGAAGCCCTGCCTCTTCTGGAACGAGACCTTCCAGCATCCCTACAACACGCTCAAGTACCCCAACGGCGAGGGCGGCCTGGGGAGTCATAACTACTGCAGGTTGACGTTTACTAGATTTTATTTGGGGTACGACGTCATATTTGGAAGATTCGACATTGTCCATTGGTGTGGTTAAACTGGCAGTTTAAAAACAATATTAAAATAACCGTGATGATAATCGAGGTTGGAAGAAAAAAAAAAAATCATAATTTGTGCCGTTTGTGGTCAATCTGTCTGAAGCTGTTCCTGTTGCTTGCCTGCTTTGACTTTGGCGAAGCACAAAAGCGCACTTGTCAAAAACAATGTGGGGAGAAAGTTGAGAGCGTTCTCACATATCAAAGTTGACCCGAGCGTCAACTCTTTTGTTTTTTTGTCTTTTTTCCTCAGAGGAGAACATTTGAGCGGAGACATGATTGAGAATATTGATGGACATCGCCACAGATATTTGTTAGCGATTCATTTGCAGTCAACACGACTGTTTGCTGACCAGATTTGTTTTGTTTTTTTGCTGATTCGGTCTTTGTGTCTGCTAGTAGTTTGTGTCACTGTGTTCTCCTACTGTTCTCCGTACTCAACCAGAAGCCGTACTTGAAAACGATAAGCCTGCTTTGAAATCCAATCTCCAAGTTTGAAATCCCAATTTGGAACCCCAACTAGAAGCTCTGAGCCCGGCTTGAAACCCTACTTTCAATCCTAACCCTAGTTTGAAACCCTAATCCAAATTTGAAACCGTTGAAACGTTGCTTGAGACCCTACTGTTCATCCCTAGCCCTTTTCAAAGCCCTAACTTTCTGTTGAAACCCCAACAGTAGTTTGAAACCCTAACCGAGGCTTCAAACCCTACTTCAAAACCCCATCTCTAGTTTGAAATCCTAATCCAGGCTTGAAACCCTAACTAGCAGCTCTAACCCCGGTTTAAACCCTACTTTGAGTTCCAAACCATAATTTGAAACCAGAACCCTGGTTTGAAACCTAAATTTTAAACCCCAACTAGTAACCGGAAGCTCTAACCTTGACTTAAACCCCTACTTTGAATTCCTCACATACTTTGAAGCCCTAACCCTGACTTGAAATCCTACTTTGAATCCATCATTGCAATGCAATACAAAATGATCCAAATGAATACGAGACGGCGAGTGGTGTTACGCAACTTAGTCCTTGGTCTTCCTTTTTCCTCCAGAACGGTGGCTTGGCCTGCATCCCCAGCAGGCCGTAAAGGAAACAAAATATCCTTCCTCAAAAGCCTCCAAAAAGCTTTTTTCCGAGTCCCACTTGTAAAGTCAGAAAGCAGCGATGCTTTGAAGTGGTGCCGGAGCGAGGGAAGATTTACGAGGAGGACACTGACGCGGGCGCATCGCGGCTACACTCGCGCTCACGCTAACCAGCGTTTTACATTTGATGTCTGTCGGGACCCGCTCGCAAAACAGACATCTTCATTCTTCCCCGCAAAATGGCAGCTCGCCGCGGGATCCCACAATTTCCTTAATGATTTTTTTTGCATTTGCAATTTTCATTTTGTACCTTTGTGGAAAACCCAGCAGACACCCTGATCATTTGAACTAAGTTACGACACAGTTTGGTGATTTTTAGAACACTTTTTTTTTTAATATTGGGAGGCACGGTGACTGACTGGCTGGTTAGCACGTCCGCCTTCCATTTCTGAGGACTCGGGTTCGAGTCCAGGCTCCAGCCTTCCTGGGTGGAGTTTGCATGTTCTCCCTGTGCCTGCATGGATCTTCTCCGAGTACTCCGGTCTCCTCCCACATACCAAAGACATGCATGGCAGGTTAATTGGGCCCTCCGAATTATCCCTAGGTGTGCTTGTGAGTGTGGATGGTTGTCCGTCTCTGTGTGCCCTGCGATTGGCTGGCAACCAGTCCAGGGTGTCCCCCGCCTACTGCCCAAAGCCAGCTGAGATAGGCTCCAGCACCCTCCGCGACCCTTGTGAGGAATAAGTGGTCAAGAAAATGGATGGATGGATGTTTTAATTATGTTGTATTTTTAACATTTTTTCCCTAATAACTGTGTTTTTCATCCAATATTTTTATGTCGCTGATTTTTTTTTTTTTTTTTACAATATTTTTTTTTTTTCTTCTATGTATATATTTTTTTATTCAATATTTTGGTTTCTATTAAAATATTAATGTAATTTTAATTTAATTCATTTTGAAACCCTTACCCTCACTCCAAACGCTGCTTTGAGTTGTTGTAACACAAAAACATCCAAATGAGTACAAAACAGATGACACCATTTGAATGTGTGCTTGTGTTTGTGTGCGTGTCTCTGAGCAGTATGAGTCACACCAATTCAGTGTAATTGCGCCAATTAAGAGTCTAAGTATGAACGGCCATCTTCCCTTTCGGTAAGGGAGAATTGAATTCATGCAGAGCATGAATGTGGGTGTGGAAGCACTGGTTGAATCCCTTATTTAAGCTTATCTCACTCTTAAAACCCTCGCGCTAGCTTAAAACACAGCTTTGAAACTTTAGCCCTTGCTTGAAACCCTAAACAAGCGTGAAACCCTACTGTGCAACTTCAGTTTGTGTTTGAAACCCCAATTTCAAACCCTAACCCTTGTTTAAAAACCTACTTTGGAGCCCTAGCCTTTACCTTAAACCCTAACCCTGTTTTGAAACCCCACTGTGCACCCTTGAGCCATGTTTGATACTCTAACCCTGGCTTGAAACGCCTTTCAGACAGGAAAATGAGCATGTTTACTTTTTAATGGTTGTAACTCACTTTTGGAAGCTGACAGAAAACAAGTATAAAGGGTGAGAAAGTGAATTTGAAGTATTTTCCTTCTCACCTGCATGCAACAATGACGTCTTGGCTGCCGATAAGACATGAGCCATGTTTCCCTTTTGGTCATCACCCAAGCTTTTGTGCCTCTTCGACTTGAAGTTCAGTTGAAATCTGAAACGCAAAGTGTGGATGCTGCCTGCTGTGGGACTCAAAGAAGGGAACAGCAGCACCCGTATGACAAGTATGTTGACAAAGACTGAAAGGGGATCCCGGCCGTAACCCTCCCTGAGATGCTGTGAGGAGCTTTTCCAGAAGAAAAGAGGAGACAAAATACTCTTTGGCAATGACGGTCAAAGCAGAAGAAGAATTACAAGAGTGGCCGTGTCATGTTGGAAGCTTCTTTTCATCTTCTGTATTTAACACCACCATGCTAGTTGACTTTCCATTTGTTTGTATTTCCAAACAGTTTTTTTTCCTTCCCCATTGGAAACCCTGACTTGAAATTCGAATCTAGGCTGAAAATACGGTGAACAATTAAACAAATTCAAATCCACATCAATGTTTTAATCCCAAAGGCTACGGTCCATGAAACCCATAACTCTTTTGTAACTCCGAGGTCTTGTTTGATACTATAACAGAAATTTGAAGCCCTTACTCTGTCTCGGGAACCTACTTTGAGTTGTCCATTGCAATACAACATGAAGGGTCAACAGCCAAATGAGTACGAGGGGTAATTTCTACACTCTTAAAAACAGTTGGGTCAGAAAGGGACTGACCCAACTTTTTTGGTTGTTTATTAATCCAAAAAGTTAGGTCAAATGAATAACCCACAAAAAAAAAAGAAAGAAAGAAAATGACTTTGTCTTGTGGTTATTTGACACACCATTTTGGGTTAAATAATAATAATAATAATAATAATAATAAAAAAGTTGTGTCGGTCCATTTTTTACCTAATTTGGGTTATTTTGGATCCAACTGCTTTTAGAGTATAAAGGCGTTTTTCCACCGCCGGAACTTTTGGAGAACTTTTCAGTTTACCTTGGTAAAATTCAGGTTGGGCGTTTTTCCATCACCAACAACCATGGTAATTAAATTCCCCAGGGGGCATCCAAGTTGCTGAGCCAGGCAGGAACTTTGAGGGGGCAGGCTGCAATGACCAAGGCTGATTGGTCAAATTTGGAGGCGTTGTTTTTACATCAGCTGGGCTCGATCAACTCATTTGAATTAATTACCGAGAACTCTTAAAATGCTGTGGAAACACTTCTAAATTCCCTGCCAAACCTTTACAACCAAGAACTCCCTTTACCCAGAACTCAAAGTTCCTGGGCTTGTTGGTGGAAAAACAGCTTAAAAGGTTTGAGGTTTTTGTTTGTTTGATTGTTTATAAACACTGATAAGGTTTTGAACAAAATGCCATTTTCCACAGGAACCCTGACGGGGACGTCCAGCCTTGGTGCTACATTGCTGACCATGAAGACGGAATCTACTGGCGATACTGCGACATCCCGACATGCCAGAGTGAGTGACCCAAGTTTGTTTGCCAGGACAGTAACCGAGTATACATACCATTTAGGACCAAACATCACGAAAAGTTCGAGTCTGATAATCAGACAGAATGTACTGCTGTTGATTGATGCCTCCCGGAGTTCCACAAGGCTCATTTGTAAGGCATCTTTGAACTCGTCATTTTTTTGGATTGAAGAATCGTACGAACAGCTACATTACCATTGAATTCTCAGCCTTAATGCACACTTCACGTGTACTCCTGTGATTTATGGCCTCCCAAATTGTAGATAGAAAAAAAAAAAAAGAAAATGTTCTGGTAGCCTGCTGTGAATAGAATTTTTTATAGACAGTATTGTTTGTCTGCAGTCATTATCATTTGATAACACCTCTAATTACAGCCCGTCGTCTTTTAAAACCTTCCCCGTTCTGAGCCGCCTTTTTACTGTAAGGCAACCGTGTCGCGGGCCTCTTTGACGCTGTTTGCGGATTTATGCTTGTTGATAAAGGTGACTGCTAAGATATGCAGTTGAAAATACTTTTGGGTGTTGTTTTTTTTGTTTTTGTTTTTATAAATCACCAACCGTCCTCTCCATGAATTTGTTTTCCTGCTGTGACCTTTCACACATTCCGCTTGATTAGCCTCAACTTGAAGTCATTTACTGTATTGTTTGTTTTTCCTGAGGCTCTCATTGGTGTACGTTTCCAACGTAGAATGAGATGTTGTTTTTTCTGTGCTCTTCACTGGGAAGTGGCAACTGAAACGTGTAAATCTATTATAATTTAAAGTGAAGAAAACATTTTATCTTAGTGGAATTTATTGTACATTTCCCTCACATTCATAGTTTTCACTTATGTGTCTGGCTGTCTGCCTCTCCTTCCATCCATCGTGTGACTTAGCTGTCTGGTGACATTCTGTTATAAAACAGTTGCCTTTCCTCCCGGCTGTTGTATTTTGCCTCATTATTAATTTTAATAATAATTCTTCCTATTTAATGTTATCTAATCCTTGCAGACGAGCTTGGACTGAACACATGAAAGCATAAAACAGCAGACTGAGACAGTGAACTCGGGGGCCACCAGCTCCGTGTTGCACTTATTATCCTAAATCCTGCTTTTTGAATACTGGCGGCGCACATTAGCCCCTCAAATGATGTCTACTGGCAGGAATCACTCACGTACGTGTTTGTTTGATGCTTTATGTCTCTCGCCGGCCTTTGTATGGCCTATTTTCAACTGGTGTCCATTTAGCTGAGGCGTAGCCGCCATGCTTGTCCTCATGTGTGATACAATAAAGAAAAAGTGTTTTTGCCTCGCGTGGAAGTCAACCTCAGCATATTGTGCACCTTGCCTTTCTTTCAACTGTTAAAAGACAACAACACTGCATGGGGGGGAAAATGAGATGATGTTTAGCTATGAGGCATCAGGGTGTCATGAAAACAAGCCTGTTCACGAACAACGTTGGCAGGTAACAACATACTTTTTTTAATGGGAAACCACAATCGCAATATTGCGCTTCCCGCACCTTGTGGTAAAGAAGGCCTCTCCCTCCGACTAGTTTCCCCCTCTTAGCATTCTGCCAAGGCAACTCACAACCTGAGAAGGAAATTTCCGGAAAGCGATGTCTCATCTTTTAGGCAGGGAAGGTACTTCGGCTCAGGAAAGTCTCACCCACTGAGAAGGTTCCTTTTTTTTTGGCAAGGTCTCTCTCTTGAGGAGATTTCTGGCAAGTAAGGTCTCACTTTCTGGCAAGGGATCACTTTTTAGCAACAAGAATTCTAGCAAGGCCTTACATTCTGTCAACGAAGGTTTCAGCTTTTGGGCAAGGCTTCTCTGACCTTCTGGCAAGGTTTTACATTGGAAAGGAAGCGTTCACTTTCTGTCAAGGTTTCTGGAAAGGTCTTATGCTGCATCCACACCAAAAGTGGGGGAAGGAAGTGGGGGAAGGCGTTTCGGCGGCGCGTTTACGTTGTAGTCAATGGACTTCGCGTGCACCGGAACGAAAGTGCGTGGGGCGATGCGGAGGACGCGTTTGGCACGCTGACGTGGTGCGCAGCAGCGAAAATCCGCACACTCGCATATTCGCCAAAGTTAAAAAAAAAAAAAAAAAAAAAAAAAACTTTTTTCGCATTTCACCTCGCAGTAGCCAATCGGCTTCGAGTACGGGCTATGTCGCACACACCATCCTCTCTATTGTCACGCCGAGCGCAACAACACAGGCAGCAGGGACAGAATGGTGAGCAAAGAAGTAGCATAAAAGTGCTGGTAAGTCTATTTACTTGCTGTTGACCAGTACCGAGGTAGCAGCAGTGTTTATCATCCATGCCAAAGCTATTTGTAGTGCAACTGCCGGGTGCCAGATTGCCACTAAAGCGAAAATGGTATCATGTACCTCAAAAAAGGAGAAAATAGTGCCACAGCTGTATAGTCACAGGAAAGAAGTGGAAGTAGTCGGCGGTGCTCACTTTTTGTTGACTCGCTAAAGTGCTCTACGGTCATTGTTCACCAAGGCTCCGGTGCGCACAAATGAGCGGCAATCATTCAAAAAAAAAAAAAAAAACCTATACAGTGAAACGCTCGCGAAGGAAGCATTTCAGATCACCTTTTCGGTTTTGGTGTGAACTCAGCATTACCTTCTGTTAAGGAAGGTCTCACCTCAACAAGGACTCAGGCAGGGCTGGACTTACACAAAAACATCAGCCCTGGCATTTTGACTGAAGTCCGCTGACCCGGCCTGAATCCTGAGGTCCCCTGCCTAACACATAGTTCTGCAAATAATAACTGATGCTGGTTTAGTTTGTTGTCTATATTTTAAATGGATGAATGGACTCTCTAAATTGTGAGCCAGTCTCCTTGGGGTCAAATGGAGGAAAATAATAATTAAAAAACACGGCATCAGCCCCAAAAGACACCGGCCCACCGGGCATCTGCCCTGTATGCCAAATGCCCGAAACTCAGGTCATCATTTTGCTAGTTCCCACTTTCTGGCAAGGTACAACTTCTGATAAGGGTCTCACCTTTTAGTAATCTGTTGCCTTCTGGCAAAGCCCTGACCCCCAAGACTGGGTTCCGCTTCCTGAAAAGTCCTCATGTTTCATGACTGCTTCATTTTCCAGTGCCACTCATTTAAAGAAATGGCCAAAACAACACCGTTTTAATCATTTGCAAAACAGTGGCTCACTTTCTAACTTTTTGGCAAAGCCAAATGCCTGAAGAAGGTTAGGTATGCCTCTCAATTGTCTTGTGAATCACTATGCAGTTGAGACACATGCCTAAAAATGTGTCACTTGGTGTAGCTTTCTCCAAGGACAGGTGCGGTCACATTGCAGCTACACCCCATTTGTAATTTGTGAGCAATCGACGACGCGAACAGAAGATCACAAACGTGTCAACCAGGAAGTGTTTCGTACTGTTACGGATAAAAGAGAGTAACAGTTGTCTTTTGTTTGTTATCTTTGTCGTTCACGCTCGACGTCGCGTGTCAGAGAGCGCCATCCTTTCACCTCAGGTGAAACAAACAAACAAATGGAGACAAATGGGCGGGTCAAAAGAGGTTTGCAAACACAGCGTGACAGTGTGGATTACAGTTTAGGTCACTGGATTATCCAACAACCCTAATTCCCCCCCCACCCCCCCACCCCCCCACCCCCCCACCACCACGCCCTACGGCGGTATTATCGGAGCATCAAAGAGGTGGCGCTGTCAAAGCTTGTCAGCGACTCCGTATTTACACAGCACAGACCGTTGAAAGTCAAACTCATTGCAAAATATGTTTTCACATCGGAAAGAAAGTCCCCTCCTGAGTCTGAGCAAATCAATGAATTGTACGGTTCAGGGTTTATCCCTACTCTCACCCAAAGTCATCCGAGGGGGGCTGCAGCCCTTTCCACAACACTAAAGAGGATATGCGGTTGGTCGCTTTTCATTCAACAAGCCAACAATGCACAGAAGATCCAAAAGCCGAGCCCAGTCATACTTAGATATGATGCTGTGGGATGTGTGGGTGTCAAAACAGTATTCTTTTAACGTTGGTTCAATCGGACCGACACTGAGAGTCAAACAAAAAAAATTAATTGAGTAAGTTCAAGTGCCTCTCCGTCAACAGCACCAAAGCAGGAAAAACCAGTTGCCTTGACAAAAATGCCGACGATCGCGTAAACAGAAGAACGGCGTCAACGCCTGATGTGACCTTTTTCTTCGGATGTCATCAACTTTTGCCCTCGTTGAAGATTTACGACACAATTATGGCTTTACGATTCTTCCTGAATGGGCTTTGTGGCTTGAGCTGGTCATTATCTCATTGTAACTATCGTCGTAATTTGTTCACGTTGTTATAATGAGCTCATGAAAAGAAATTATAACGACATTGGATCAGACAATTGATCGTGGGTTCTTGTCAACATGTAGTAGATTTTAGACAAAGAATGACGACTGCAAAAAACGGGACAGTGAAAATGACAACAATGGAGGACAATGAGGTTCTCTTGTATTGGTGAGTGGTTTATGTTTGCTACTTTCGGGAGAAACAGTCCCTTGCTTGTCGTTCTTGCTTTTCCCACTTGAAATAAAACCGTAAGAAGTCTGTTGTGTATACGTTTGCATGGCCGACGACTACAATGACTTCCATCTAGTTGCATTCATTTTTTTGTGGGGGTGGGGGGGTGCATCCTCCACACCTTGAAGCCATAAAGTTAGGTGTTTGGAGACATATTTTACGAGCCGAACTAAGAAAAGTATGCGGTGCTGAGCTATTGCTTCATTACGTCTGATTTATAAAGCGGTTAAATGGCACTTTGAAATTGCGCAACATCTGTGATACCTCGTGGCGAGTGATAAATGAATCCAGACATTAAAGCCAGAAGAGATGGGCTTGGTTAGATTATACTATGTGTCGATTCATTTTTGGGGGGTCCAATTACAGGGCGTCCTCTGTTTATGACACAGTTCTGCGGTAGTAAGGTTATAATTACTGTAAATATTTGATTGTAAAACGTAGTGTGAAAATATACAACAATCCAACAATCCAATGAAAAGCAGCAAGTATTATGTAAAAATCTTGTACAGCGTGACCACATAATTATTACTCTGTACAGTAAATTAATTAATTGCAAACATTTGTTGTGTTGACGGCCATCTCTGATATGCTTAAATTTTTTTTGCCTAATTTCTTTGCATTTTAGTGCTTTTTTGTGATATTCATGCATTTATTGTGTAACATTTTTCAAATGTTTATTTTTATTTTTTGTATTATAATTTGCATTTCTTTCCTAATGTTTCATTTTTATCTAATATTAGTTTATTTTTCATTGAATATTTTGAATTTTTGCCCCAATATTTTGTTATTGCTTCTAATGGTAATGACATTTTTTGCTAATATTCCTTAAATATTTTTTCATTTTTCTGTCTTAATTGCATTTTTTTTCATCTAATATTATTCTTTTTTTTTTTTTAATAATAATAATTTGGTGTTTTTTTTTCCCAATAATGCATGTTTCATCTATTTTTTTATTTTTCTCCCATTTTGGTAAATTTCCAATATTTGTGTAATTATCTAACGTTTATCTACTACTTATTTGTTCCTGCAATTTTTCCAAATCGCATATTTTTTAATAATATTTTTCTACTTTTCTGTCATCATATGTTATTGTTTATTGTAATATTAGTGTATTTTTTGTCAAGCAATTTTTTTCTGTATTTTTGATTTACGTTTGTGCTTTTTTTCAGCAAATATTTTCATATTTTTCCCTATTATTTTGTTTATTTTAATGTATATTTTATTTGTATATGTTTAGTATTATTTTTTATCTGTCTATTTTTTATCTAATATTTCTCTAATATTTGTCTATTTTTATTAGTGTTTTTTGAGACATGCAAAAAAATTGTGGTGTTTCTTTGGGCATATGGAATCGATGAATAGCATTTCCGTTCATTTCAATAGAGAAAGATCTATGCTTTCATAAACTGCTGTATAAAGTGCTATTTTTCTTAATATAACACATTACAAACTGGACAGGATTCATGACATTTTCATTCAGTTCAATGAGGAAAGAGCAGAGTCAGGAAGCTGTATCTTTCATTTTTCATACAATATTTTTCTCTAATATAAACATTGTATGTATAATAGGGGTGTGAATTGCCTAGTACCTGACGATTCGATTCGTATCACGATTCACAGGTCACGATTCGATTCGATACCGATTAATCCCGATACGAATTTATGTCGATTGTTGCGATTTTTTTTCATTCAAATTTAGAAAATACTAATCAGTAAGCTTGTAGAGTGTAAGATTTATATGAAAATGTATTATTTATTTATCTGAAATTTCAGTCTTATAGAGGTTGTAATTTGTTTCATGTTTGAACAGCATTGAAATAAAATATTAAGGCTTAATGTTCCGTTCATATAACATTCTTCCATGCTTAAGATGTGAATCCTAAAAAAAAAAATAATAAAAATAAAAAATAAAAAAATAAAATAAAAAACAAAAGGATTTTGCCGATTATTGAATCGATTCGAGAATCACGCGATGTAGTATCGCGATATATCGCCGAATCGATTTTTTTTTTTAACACCCCTAATGTATAATATTCTTTTTACACTTGGCTTACTTTTGTGTGGCAGTGAATGAGTGAAAATATGACTGAACAGTTCATAAAGCCTTGACATTATTTCCTATGGGGATTTTTTTTTATTTTGAGCGTTTTATTTTGTCCGTGCTTAGGTTTGCAGCTACACTGAGTCACGATCAAGCAGGTGCAATAAAATGTTGTGCTCCTTCCAGTCCAGCCCGGCTCATAACAAGTTTAAATCCACTCTGACTAAAATTAGCAATAATATAGCATGTAAAAAATAAAAAATAAATAACATGGGCTGTGTATGTGTGTGAGGGGGAAAAACAGTGGGGATTTTACGACGGGAATGACAGAAAGGGAACCGCGTCCATGAAGGAGAAAACAAGCGCGGGTCCAAATAAGCCAGTGGAACATGTTGGACATGTGGTCTGGCTGCGGAAAACCAGACGGGAGCACCGCAGCCTCGACTCATGTGGTTCCCCCCCCCCGGGCCCCTTCGGTCCCCTCCGACCTGGAGGTGCTTTCAAGTCGTGTTATTGCTGCGTTTATTTCTCGTTGTTTTCGGAGGTTGGACGCTCTCCCGGCCTTGCGGTCAGGGGCCGCGCTTTGGCCATCCCGATAGTTTGTTCCTGTAATTTGGCGTAATAAAAAAAAAAAAAAAAAAAACACTTTTAGACTCTGAGAGAGCGCACCATGAGTCATCTATGAAGCTAATTTCAGTCTTATTACTTCAGTGGGTGTAAAAATATTTGACTAAATCTGCCAAATATGAAGTCCACAAATGTAGCAACGATTTAATTTGATTGCGCTATTACTGTTTTTAATTCTGAAATTTGGGCGTACAATATGAAGCAAAAAATCAACAAAGCAACTCATAACTGGAAAAACAACAGAGGTTGAGGCACTTGTAAGTCAAGGTTCCATACTGCTGTACTACAATTAAATATTTTTGTCAATATTTTGTACATAAGCGACACAATGTTTAAATGTCTCTCTGTTATAATGATTCCTTGCAATGCCAGGCTTTTCAATATGTCCTCGCTCAGCCTAAAATAAATTTCGATCATTCTATCCTTGTGCATTGTGTCGCTTTCCCTAGACCTTTCAACTTTTCAAGAAGGTGCGTTCGATTTGTGTATCTATCTGACCGGTACAAAGCCACAGCTACTTAGTGTGCACGCTCTAACTATTTCGTGCGCATGAACAACCTACTTAGTGTGCACGTTGTAACGAATGGTGCGCACAAAGAAGTACGTCGTTCGTGCGCACGAAGTAGTAATTCGTGGGCACAAAATAGTAATTCGTGAGCACGAAGTAGGTGTTTGTGCCCACAAAATAGGTGTTCGTGCGTACGAAGTACTAATTCGTGCGCACGAGCTAGTTTTTTTTTCCTTTAATGTCATGTCTGGGGCTCCGTAGTGGAGCACTTTTGCGAGTCAACACAAACACTGCTGTTAGCTCGATACAGTTCAACAGCAAGTAAAGAGACTCACCAGTACTTGGATGGTTCATTTCTTTTTCACCTTTTTGTCCCGATTCCACGCCACCCCACACATTTTCGTTCCATGTCCAATGCTGACATTGCAAACGCGCCGCCGAAACGCTACACAACAACATGGTGTGTTGCATGCTAGCTGATAGCTGTTCCGAGGCTGTACCCGCCCCGCTGCAATATGATTGGTTACAGCCTCGCTGGAAGGATATGACGCATGGCCATGACGCGCCCCGTAACCATGGACGAATTTTGAGTTAAGGTTCCTTTAACGCCACTAATTATTTTAACGCACGATTATTAATGACCACCATGGGCGGTTGAGTGGTTAGCACGTCCGCCTCACAGTACTGAGGACTCGGGTTCGAGTCCAGGCTCCAGCCTTCCTGGCTGGAGTTTGCATGTTCTCCCTGTGCCCGGCTGGGTCTTCTCCGGGTACTCCGGTCTCCTCCCACATTCCAAAGACATGCTTGGCAGGTTAACTGGGTGCTCTGGATTGTCCCTAGGTGTGCTTGTGAGTGTGGATGGTTGTTCGTCTCTGTGTGCTCTGTATAAGTATTAAATCTGTAAAAATGTCAAGTGCCCTGCGTTTGTCTCCTGGTGATGCGCAGCTGCCAAACAACCAACCATGAATGAAATTCTTATCCAAAAGGTAATCGTCTAAAGAGACCGGACAACCCAATCCGGCTATGTTAGCATGCTCCGGGCCCATCCTGAAGTAAAAAGGTGAGTGGGTGGTGGGTTCCTGTCATTGTTATCTGACCTCCGAACCCTCTCCTCAAAGCTCCGCCCACACTCCCTTGGGGCGGAAATACCTGCCTTATAGAGGCAGAGAGCGTTTTGAACTCAGGGGACGAAAAGTCGAGCTTGTCACAGAAAAGAGCCCGGGGACGTGGACTCGATTGAATCTCCCCGCCCGGGCCGCCTTCTTGACATGGCTGCGGTTAATTTAGCCGGCGCCATTAGGGAATTAAAGGTATTGATTACAGGGTCGGCCCGGAATGCCTGCCAATGAGAACAAGTGGATGGGCTTTGTTTAGGGCCATGTCTTTGGGATGAATGAGTGAAGCCTCAAAGTGGAATATAGATCCACTGCTTGGTCGATGGAATCAGGCAAGTTTTAACTTTGCGCCAGCGTCTTTGTGGCTGAGAGCAACATCAGCAGATTAGTAGCAGATCAGCTCAAGTTTGTGTTGATTATATGAGGGGAAAACGGTGTTACATTTACAACTTCAATTTTAATATTAGTCCCATGAAATTGTATTAATTCATTCCCAGTAGTCCATTGTAGGGGTGGGAACCTGTGGATACCTCACGATACGATATGGTATGCGATACAAGGCTCACGATAACGATTATCTCACGATATGACGATACCGCAATTAGCTACCATATCGATATATTGCTCAGGTCATAAATTCACGATAATCTATGATGAAACTAATCATAAAAAATAAAATAATAATAATGACAATAATAATAAGAATAATAATAATAATAATAATAGGGGGCGGCACGGTAGTCGAGTGGTTAGCACGTCCGCTTCCCAGTTCTGAGGTCTCTGGTTCGAGTCCAGGCTCGGACCTTCCTGGGTGGAGTTTGCATGTTCTCCCCGTGCCCGCGTGGGTCTTCTCCGGGTACTCCGGTCTCCTCCCACATTCCAAAGACATGCATGGCAGGTTAATTGGGTGCTCCGAATTGTCCCTAGGTGTGCGTGTGAGTGTGGATGGTTGTTCGTCTCTGTGTGCCCTGCGATTGGTTGGCAACCAGTCCAGGGTGTCCCCCGCCTACTGCCCAGAGCCAGCTGAGATAGGCGCCAGCAGCCCCCGCGACCCTTGTGAGGAATAAGCGGTCAAGAAAATGGATGGATGGATGGATAATAATAATAAATCAAAATACAATAATAATAAAATAAATAAATGTCAATAAATAATAATAATGACATTTTTTTAAATAAAATAATAAATCATAATTAGAATAACAATAATATAAATAAAAAATTTATATATATATATATATATATATATATATATATATATATATATATATATATATATATATATATATATATATATTATATATATATTCCAAAGACATGCATGGCAGGTTAATTGGGCGCTCCGAATTGTCCCTAGGTGTGCGTGTGAGTGTGGATGGTTGTTCGTCTCTGTGTGCCCTGCGATTGGTTGGCAACCAGTCCAGGGTGTCCCCCGCCTACTGCCCAGAGCCAGCTGAGATAGGCGCCAGCAGCCCCCGCGACCCTTGTGAGGAATAAGCGGTCAAGAAAATGGATGGATATATATATATATATATATATATATATATATATATATATATATATATATATATATATATATATATATATATATATATATATATATATATATATATATATATATAAATGAATAAATAATAAATAAAAATAAATAATATATATAATGGGGTATATGCCACGGAAGAGGCGGGACTGTTTTTGCACATCAGTTTGTTTCCAGTTCGGTTTGTGACGTTTGGGATGCGTCAAAAATACTTGTGCTTCCGACTTTGTGCCCCTCGGTTGCGCGTTCGCAACCCGGACCGGAAACAAACTGATGTGCAAAATCACGTCCCGCCTCTTCCGTGCCATGTACCCCATAATACTACTACTACTACTACTACTAATAATAATAATAATAATAATAATAATACTTAAAAAAGTAAGCTCATGAGTCTTCTTCACCTCAAGACTTCCGTCCATTTCCCCCTCACTCTTATAAGGCGCTCCCCCTAGTGGCCCGCAAAGTAATGCTCAATAAGTCATGAACAATGGAGCCATTAGAGTTGCTATATATTAACTACAAATATCGCGATACTTGCATCGACGTATCGATAATCTATCGGGAGACAAAGTATCACGATTTATCATGATATCGAGATACCGTTACACTCCTAGTCCATTCTCTTCATTTTGTGGTATTTCCCTTGGAGGGAATGCTTTTTAGTTTTGCTTAAAACTAGAGAGTTTCTTCGAATATTTACTTTGTCCTTCTTGGACCTCATACGGGCTCCTTTGGGTTTGGTTTGTCAAGTTGCGAGACCGAGGTCATTCTCATCTGGCTTTCCCTTGCTATTGTCTCCTAATTGCTCATTTAAAGTTCCCATTCTTCCTTTTAATTAGATGGTCGGTCACGCTCTCAGGGCCCGCTGGCTGGCTCATTGATCTGCTCGCTGTTAATCTTAATATAGCGCAAACACACACACACACACACACACCCACACACACCCCACACACACACACACACACACACGACTTGACTCGAGTCAGGCTTAAGTTACCAGTTCTACTACTTGGGACTCACTCGGACAATTGCAAGTACAGTAGCCGACTCACGTGTACGCCAGCCGATTGACCATCCCACATGTTGGAATGGGTAAAAACCAAAAATAAAAATGTGCTCCCTAGTGTTCTTATCTGGAAACAACAGTTTTAGACATCACATACTGTACTGTAGTTTTTTTAACCACTAAAAAATGGAAGAAGGAGATATATCATGTTAACTAGCCTAATTGCCTACTTGACTTACTCACATATGTTTTACCTTCATTTCTTTGAGACAAATAATAACTTTTTCTCCAGTGCTCCCATGACAGATTTATGTTCCTCGTATTTTTCAGCATCGTAACTTCCCATTGAACAAAAGCGAACACTCAGTTCTTTCTGCACACTGATAATAACGCCCTCATTGTTGTCCCGGCTCAGCGATGCTCCCATTTACAGAACAGAGTTGGGTGGGGGGGAATTGGCTAATTTACGAGCATAAACGCGTCAAAATGTGGTCAACCGGAGC
The DNA here is from genome assembly GCF_051991245.1 of Festucalex cinctus. Lineage (NCBI taxonomy): Eukaryota > Metazoa > Chordata > Actinopteri > Syngnathiformes > Syngnathidae > Festucalex > Festucalex cinctus. The sequence continues at coordinate 13,875,257 of NC_135415.1, read as the reverse complement.
CATGATAAAGTAGTTTGCTATCTTCAAATGTGTGGCATGTCTTTGGCTGCGTAGATATAAATCACTGACTTTCTGGAAAAGAGTTTTTAAAGGATTAGTGTTACAGGATGCAGTTTTCTTTCGTTTTACTACTGACTCATGTTGAAATTAAAAAATAAAAAATAAAATCCAAAAGACACCTCATGCGTTGACATTTTTTAATTGTCGTGTCAGAAGATGGTTGGTGGGAAATTTCAGCACTTTTTTATACATCCAGTTAGTTCTTTTGTTCATTCTCACTTTCTAAGTATTGTTTTGTTTCCTTCAGAAATTTTGTTCGGACGCATGCTTGCTCCCGTTTGAAGGTATTTAGTCTTAACGATGTGCGCTCCATTCTTCAGGCCGTTTGTTGTGTCGTCTGGCCCCAGATGAAATGTGTTGACATAGCCGCCGTGTGATGACGACGCAAGCTCCACTTCCAGTCAAAGGCTCACTTTTGCCCCCGGGGCTTCTTTATGTCTTTCCGTGCTCTGCATGGAAAAATCCCCACCTTGCGCTTTTGGCCTCTTTATCTCTTGGCACTTATTTTCAAAAGTGTTATTAGTCACAGCATTGCCGTTTTGTCATGGCGTCTGATGTTTTTGCAGTAGAGCAAAGCAGATGTGGCATCTGTAAAGCTGACGTTTACGTTGCAGCTGAAGGAGCAAGTGCTCCTGTGTAAAGTAATGGCTGACATATCTTAACACTGACCAGAAAAGTTTTATTTATTTATTTATTTATTTATTTTAAGGAACACAAGACTTATGAAAAACTGACCAGCTATTCTGTGAAATGGTTCATTTCAACTCTTCCCTGAAAAAATGCCAATTAATGTTGAGCAATTATGATTTTATAGCACTTCTTATGAATAATTTTGCATTAAGTACTGTATCGGACATTTTGGACCGTCACGTGATCATCGTGACATATCGCGTGTGTAAAATACACATTGAATGACGTGGCTGCCAGTGGCAACAAAGAACTCACGAGGAATGATCGTGTCCCACGCCGGACATCAAAGGTGGAATTACGCCTTACAGCAAAGAAGCACTTCTTCAAAAGCAGAACAACCACTTTCCAGCCGAAAGCCAGATGAAACTGGCAGATCCAGCCGCCGGCGAGTCGAAGTAGATGGTAAACATCCGGGTGACTTTCACTCTGCTAGGCTAAGCTATATGTCGTGTGCTAAGCACGCTTTAGCCCACATTAGGAGCGTCCACCCCCACCGCCCCACCCCCACATGGAATGACATGAAACCGGACGTGTTGAGGACCTTACTTTGAACAGAATTGGTGCAGTATTTGGGATCGAAGACGTCTTTTCTCGCCCATTTCGTCAGCAAATTCCCATTGAAATGAGCGAAGACGGCTTCCGGTTACGCACGGGATACGTCATTTACAGACCCACTTACAGACTTGCTACTTGTCTAACTCACGAACTAACTAAACTCACAAATTGATTTCGTAATACAATAACTGCGATTGACTCAGTGACTGATTCACTGGTTGACATGTGAATTGTTTCACTGACTAAAGGCCTCAGTTTACTTCTGCTTGAGGCTCACGCAGAGCTCCGCTCGTGCATTTGCCTTCCAACTTGTGCGCAATACACATCACAATACACATCGGTGTTTGCTGTAAATTGACTCCAAGTCGGGCTGTCACTACAGCTGGGACGCCACAGAGTGGAGATTCCTCTGCATTTTATGACGAATTCAGGAAGTTCAATTTAATTCAGAAACACAAAACAAAGCCGGGGGAAGACTCGGCTCATCACCGTGGCAATTATTTATTGCCAATTTGCACCGGTGTCGGCCGTAAACTCGCCAAAACACAACAGCCACAGTTTTTTTTTTTTTTTGTTGTTGTTTTCCGCCTCTCGTCCCAGGCACATATCCACATGCACAGCCGTGGTCTCCGAGCAGAAAGTCGATTTGCGCCGCCAAACAGTTGCCTTCACGGAAACTATCATTTGGGGGCGTTGAGAGAGAAAAAGAAAAAAGAAAGACGAGTACGCCATAGAACGGACCAATCACGAGCGAGCTACACCCCGCCATCTACGGCGTGCAAGGATTGGCGACGTGTGCACCGCAGCGGGCCACGAGCTATGCAGCACTTAAAATTCATGGCTCACGTAGATCATGTGATCTACGCCGGTCATTAACGCTTAACACACAAACTGACTAAGCTAACTATACTCTGAACTTAGTGACTGCCTGAGATACTCTTTAAACAGACTCAACTAACCTACGGATTGATTCGGTGTTGAATTGACTTCCTCACTCGCTCTCTGATGACTGACTGACTGACTGTGACTGACTTTGTAACTAGCTGAATAACTGACTAACTCATTGACTAATTGGCTAACTGGTTCACTGACTAACTTGTCTAACCTGTCTCACTGAATAATTCACCCAGTGTATCATGACTAGGGTCATACAAGGGTTATGTTTACTGTCATGACTAGAGTCATGCAAGGGTTATGCTTACTGTCATGACTAGGGTCATGCAAGGGTTATGTTTATTGTCATGACTAGGGTAATGCTTACTGTCATGACTAGGGTCATGCAAGGGTTATGCTTGGGCCATGCAAGGGTCATGTTTGGGTCATGATCGTGAGGCCGTGTCTGTTTTGAACTGTTGTAACCAGCATCCAGTTTCAACTGGTAAGACACTATGTGATGTCAAGAATATTTAATCTCTTTATCTGGTCAACAACCAATCAGATAATTCAATGTCAGTCCTGTTACCCACATGTCTAGCCACAACCAATCAGGTCGATTCGCTGTCCGAATCGAATAAAGAGTTCAAATCTTATTTGTGTCTGCGTTTTTGGGATCCAAATCCAGAACATAACAAAGTGACTCAACTACCTCAACTCTAAACTTACTGACCAAGTTACTAGTCAACTGATGAACTGACTTACAGACTGACTTGAATAATTAACTGACCGATTCAGTCACTGTCTGAGTAAACAAACCAGTCAACTGCAAAAAAATCTCTCTGCCGCCTGTTTAATCTATGTGAGCATTTTGTGCACCAGGGAGTCCGCTCGCGTCCCATCCAGGTGTTTATCTCTCGTCTTTTCTGTGCCGTAATCCCTTGGCGGATAAAGATGCTGCAAAAGCCCTGCTTTAGCTCTCTGCTATCTCACCGTATACGCACAGGTGCACGCACACACACACACATAGGAGTCATCGTGATTCACAGGCGCATGAATGGGCTGGGAAAAAGCCGGGCCGGCTTTGTGGCATGGATCTAAAACATTTGACGTGGTTTATGACTCGGATGAGCGAGTGATGAATGAAGATGTAAATAAGGACGAATCAAGTGTCACATGGCGAATTCCAAACACAATGCGTGACCTTGTTTCCTTGAACACCCCTCCATTCTCTTTTTTTGCGGGCGCAATGACTTCCATTGGAATGCAAAGGTCACCTTTTGCCCCCTGCTTCTTGCGTAAACAACATCAAATGTGCGGCATGGTGGGAAAGCTTTTATTGTGGAGGGATGGCTCCACTGCTGACTTTTTTATTTTTTTCTGCTGCCAGTTCTGTGCTGGGGAAGCTGCAATCACATGACCATGTGTTAATTATTGTATTGTACTCACAGCTGTTTCTAATATTATGGTTACCTTTATAGCCTTGATACCCTAAACCTGGTTCTGAAACCCTCATTTGAAATACTAGTCCTATATTGAAAATATTTATCTATCTATCTATCTATCTATCTATCTATCTATCTATCTATCTATCTATCTATCTATCTATCTATCTATCTATCTATCTATCTATCTATCTATCTATCTATCTATTTGGATTGGCTTAACTCAGAATGGAAACACATATTTGAAACCCTGACTCAAAATTCCCAATTTTAAACCCTAACCTTGGTTGTGCTAGAAATTATCATTGAAAACCTAGCCCTGGATTTAAGAACCCCAATTTAAAACCCTAATTTTAATCTGAAACGCTAACCCAGGTTTTGCAATCCTATTTGAAACCCCCAAAAAAGGCTTAAAACCATAATTTAAAACCCTCACTCTGGCTCAAAACTCTGATTATAAAACAGAACACTGGCTTTGAAACTCATAGTATATTGATCGTTTTTTGTTTTTTTCTTGTTGTTTTTTTTTCCAGTGCCGGGGAATCTGGGCTGCTTCCGAGACAGCGGGGACCCCCCCACCCTACCAGGGCCCACCGAGACCTCCAACAAGCTGACCATCCAGACCTGCATCAGCTTCTGCAGGAAGCAGAGATACAAGGTCAGCCTCACAGATCTGATGCACAAACCCTACCCTACATTTAATTAAAACCCTAACACAGACTTCAAGTCTTAGTTTTAGACATTAGATTGAAACTGATCTGGCTCCAGTCGGATTCCTCGTCAAATCTGATTTTTAGGGCTAACTGTCCGGGCTCTTTTTTTTTTTTTTTTTTTTTTTTAGCAAGTGTCCAAAGCTGATTCAGACTGAGCCACATTATTGACCCATCTGACAGGTTGCTATAGCAACGACGTCGAAGGGAGGCGTCGTCCAGCTCCTGTAGTGTTTGATGTCATGTGTTTTTATGGAGGACCAAAACTGCCAAAATTCTAAATAAATAAATGACTAAATAAATTACTAAATGACTAAAATTTAAATAAAACAGATGTAAAAAAAAAATATTTATAATAAAAAAATATTGTTTTACTATTTTTTGTGCTCTTTTTATTTCCATTTATATATATTTTTTTTATATAATTTTCAAATTATATTTTTTATATATCGATTTTTATTTCCACTTTTCGTCATTTATTTATTTTGAATTTTGGCAGTTTTGGTCCTCCATATACCGCAACGTACTTCCTGTTCCACGCATGCGTGTTAAGCGGTTTTCTTTTCTTCTTTCTTTCTTTCTTTCTTTCTTTCTTTCTTTCTTTCTTTCTTTCTTTCTTTCTTTCTTTCTTTTTTAAACCCTAATACGAAACTCTAAACCAGGCTTCAAATCCTTATTTTTTAAACCTTAACCCTCTCTCAAGACTCCGACCCAGGCTTGAAGACCCAATTTGAAACCTTGATCTTAGTTTAAAAACCCAAATCTGACTTGGGAACCTTAAAGCAGTCTTGGAATATAAGAAGCCTGATTAGAAGAATTATTAAGGGCAGCATGTTTTCAAATGTAGGGAGTAAAAGTAAAAAGTCCTAAAAATATAAATCGTAAAGTACCGATACCTGACAAATCTGTTAATACAGCAAGCAAAGTTTTTGTACTTTGTGATGGCCGCCGTTCCGCGTTGCAGCCTTTCTTTTCTGTCGAGCTTCCTGTTGAGAGTGCGAGCGACGTGTGACGGATGGCGGCGGCAATCAGGCTTGACAGCTGGAAAGGTTTCGGAATTAGCCCGTCGGCCACCTCCTCCTCCTCCACGTCCTCCATGCGATGTGCTCATCTCCCACTCTGGCTCTGATTTGTGCAGTACTGTGCCAGGTGTTCATTTCATGTCTCAGTAGATTTGCATCTGCGAGGGCTGTTTTGATAAGCTCTGACAGCATCAAACATTTTTTTTTTAAATGATATTGATCCCCTATTTATCTGCAAGGATACATCCCTGACTGCAATATAGTGACGTCATATAAAGACAAATATATGACACTTACACTTAAAACACTTATTTAAAACACTTTTTAAAGTATTCCTTAGCACCTCGTGCTCAAGCTGTTTATTTGAGGTTGCCAGTTGATGCATATTTAAACACCAAAATGTTCAGCCAAACTATATAACAACTAAGAGTGACGATATATCAGTTGCAATAAATCGTGATACTTTGTCTCCCGATAGATTCTCAATACGACTATGCAAGTATCACAATATTTGTAGTTAATATACAGCCACTCTAACGGCTCCCATTGTTTATGACTTATTGAGCAATTACTTGGTGGGCCACCAGGGGGAGCGCCTCATAAGAGTGGCGGAGAAATGTACGGAAGTCTTCAGGCGAAGAAGACTCAGGAGCTTAGTTTTTTTTTCTCCTATTTTTATATATTATATATATTTATATATTATGTACTTATATTAAATTTATATTTATTTGTATTGTTTTTATTATAATATTATGATTTATTATTTTATTTTTTATTTTCATCTTCTTCTTATTATTATTATTATTATTGTTATTATTATTGTTGTTATTATTATTATTAAATTATGATAAGTTTTATCATACCTTATCGTGTATTTATGACCGGAGCAATTTATTGATAACCGCGGTATCGTCATATCGTGAGATAATCGTTATCGTGAGCCTTGTATCGCATATCGTATCGTGAGGTATCCACAGGTTCCCACCCCTAATGAAAACAAACATCCACTAGCTTGATATTAACTTATCATGCAGAACTTCATCTTCTAGTCTGCAAGCGCTGTCCAAATAGCTGAGCGCCAGCACCTCCATTCCATAGCCAACAAAGCAAATGGTCCCTCGAACGAATCACAAGGCCATAAATTCCTGGCCTGTGAGCGGAGGCGGCCGGCGTCCGAGTGGGAAAGCGCGGCGTGCGTACCTTCACTGGTGGGACTTTAAACCGTAACACAATGGCTTCTCTTTGATGGCGGCACAATAGCACTTTTGAGCGTGATGACTTGTGACGTTTTCACATTCCTCTGGTCCCATTTTATTCCCCGCACTAATGTGAGTTACGACATCTGGTAATAACGAGGCGGGAAGAAAAGGCTTTCATTTCACGCCACTTGATATGCAAAAAAAAAAAAAAAAAAAGCAACAATTGCATTTCAACTGACAACACTGAGGACTTTATGACTTATTTTATGTCAGACTAAATCATATCCGGCTTGAACAGTGCTAATAACTCTCAGGGTTCCCACCAATCCTTTTTATGTTTATGGTATTTTTCACACAACAATTAACTATCTTATGGGATAGTTTGTTTGTTTTTTTGGATGGAGAAATGAAACATATGTCCATAAAGGTGTCTCAGTGTTTACGAAAACTTGTACATTAGATTGATGAGCCCAAATTGTCTTGGACGTTTACGAAAAGTATGTTTGGTTTCGTGAAGACTCATGTTGGTTGATTACAAATACGTCTAACAAACAGATTTTTTTTTTTTTTTACTCATTCACACATGTAAGCCTCTGTGAGTGAGTGAGTGAGTGAGTGAGTGAGTGAGTGAGTGAGTGAGTGAGTGAGTGAGTGAAAAAATAATAATAATCCGTGCCTGCTTTCAAATTGCCGCGGGAGTGACGTCAGGCAGCTGACACGTTCGCCCGGCCCGTTTGCGACACGCCACCCCCCCGCTCTGCGATTGGCTGGAGGGGTGTAAACACTGTCTTTCCACAGAAACGTCCCGCTGTTTACAAAATAAACATAAAATGGCAAAATACAGGCTGGGAGTGTGGGGGTTTAGGACAAAATCACCCCCACACGTTATGAAAAGCCCATATCTATAAATTGAGAACTAGTTTGTTTGTTTAAATCCTGTATTTAAAAAGTGCATTTTCCTGAGTGAAACTGGCAGACTGCCCCTTTAACAAAAAGGATGTGGTACATGTGGTAAGGTACAAAAAATGTACGTCAGGTTAGTTAGTCATAAAATTATGTTATAGTGTTACAAAAACAGAAGTGCTACATATATCTTTACTACAATCTAATTCAACATGGCTGTTTACGAATATTTGAGCGGTAGGTTAATTGAAAGCTAAATTATGCTAGTTTAACTGAAGACTAAATTTATCTCATGAATCCGAAAACATGTTTGGTTTGTTTAACGTCTGAAAATCATTTATTGTATTTACAAAGCTATACTTTCGGCTTAGTAAAGATTAAATCAAAGTGGATGTTTGTCAAAACACATAAGCTTGGCTGGGTTAATTGAAAGATGAAAAAAATGAAAAAGAAAAACTCTTCCAGTGTTTGTATAAATATGTGCTGTTAGTCCGAAAATCTTCTGTACTGTTTACAAAAACGTGCTTGAGTTTGGAAATTGTCTTGGTGTTTAAAATAACACAGATTTCAGATTCATTGAAGAGTTTTTTGAATTTATCTTTTTCATAGCATCACAGCATCTGTTCTGGACATGGGGAAATGGGGGTGGCGTGGATCAGTGGTATGGTGGCCGTCTCCCAACCCAGAGGTTGTGGGTTCGATCCCATGCCATTGTGAACATGTCGAAGTATCCTTGAGCAAGATACTGAACCCCCAATTGCTCCTGATGCTGCGTCATCAGTAGGTAAATGGGTAGTCAAAATGTAAAGCGCTTTGGGGGCCTTGTAAGGTGGAAAAGCGCTATATAAATGAAGTGCCATTTACCATTGCCAAATCCTCTGACTCTGAAATTGATCTTGAGAAGTCCGTGATTGGTGAGTAAATGTAATCGTGTTCTGTGTTCTGTGCAGCTGGCCGGCATGGAGTCGGGGTACGCTTGTTTCTGCGGCAACGAAGTGGACCTCGTGGATCACGGCGAGAGCCCCAGCATGGATTGCAACCACGTTTGTTTCGGCGACCACAGGCAACCGTGCGGTGGAGACGGCTGGGTCATCGTCTTTGACAGTGAGTCACGTTAAACGGTTGAAATCGGTGTGTCAGTCCTTCTTTCTGTTTTCAAATCTTAATTTTAGGATCAGATTGAAGATGTAAAATGGAAAAACAAGCCAAATGAATAATTTAGAGTATGTTTTGTGAAATTGTATGAAAAAACAATTTTGTGTATGTGCTAAATTTAAAAAAAAAAAAAAAAAAAAAAAAAAGTAATCTGTCAATTTCTTTCCGCCGTAGCTCGGGTGGGTTCTTGCGGCGGAAATTACTCATCCCCGTCCGGCGTCATCTACTCCCCGGACTTTCCGGACAAATATGGAGCCGGTCGCGTCTGCTACTGGACGGTGCAGGTGCCCGGATCCTCCGCCATCCTCTTCAATTTCACCTTCTTCGACATTACGGATCAGACGGACATGGTGGAGCTGCTGAACGGCTATACCAACGAGGTGGTGGCGCGTTTCGACTGGCGCAGCCCGCCCCGCCAGCTGGTGAACGTCACGGGAGACTTCATTATACTCTATTTCTATTCGGACCGGACCAACCAGGCGCAAGGATTTGCGCTGCTCTACCAAGGTAAGAGTTCACATTCTTTTTTGGGAAGCATTGTTTGCTTGTTCAATAATTTTTAGGATACAGTCCAGTGTATGAGAATGTATTATTGAAATATGTACGTTAAGTTCATTAATATTTCAGCTTCAACACATTCATTAATTCACACCATCCAGGGTATTGTTGACAGTTCCCAAAATTTCACATTTTTACCCAAAATACTCTGTTTATTCTCAGTGACGCATTAAAAAAAAAAGAACTATCTTCATCATTCAAATTCAAAATTCTTTACATTCATCTCATTCGAATTGCCATTCAATAGCATTAAATAGCCTATTTGAAGAATTCCCGTATTCCCCACATTTCGCAATAAATTGCACATTTTCCCATGTTAAAATTTTTACCTTGAGACGTTCTACTTTGTTACTTCCTCCTTCAACATTTATTACTTAAAAAAAAATTCAGAAAAAATGTTTTTCTGCATTCCAAAAATTCCCCAAATATCACATTTTCACAGTAAAATGCCACATTTTTCAAAATTAAAACTCGCTCTACATTATTCTCTTCTTCAACATTTATTGACGGATTCAACCCATTCCAAATATTTTCCATATTCCGAAGGTTCCCACATTCCCAAAATTCATTATCATTCCCATTATTTTATATTGTTCCACATTCAATTCCACAACATTTCAATTCATCCTCAGCTTTTCGGCATTCATACACAATTTCTATAGAAATTGCACCGTCTACGAATGAATGTTTTGCAAAAAATGTGAGCATTCATTGATTATAAATGAAAACACGTACATGAGGTTGACAATTCTAAATTGTCTTCAGTGTTACAAAATGTGTGTTAGGTTCATTGAAGATTAAAACACACACGTTGGGTTCTGTGAAGACTCTTAATCGTCTTTAAACGTTTACGAAAACATGTCCGAAGACGTCATTGTTTGTGGTTGTGAATGGTTATGTTTGTGGTTGATTGACAGCTAATCAGTCGCGGCATTGGCGTGTCAGCCTCCAAGCCACCGAACAGCACATTTGCATGATGAAATTTTCGCAGACAATATAAATGTTTCGCCTTTTCCATTAGTCTTCAGGGCCGAGGCAGTATTGGTAAGTCATATTTGGCTTCTCCTCTCAGAACTTTCTTATCAAGCTGCAGCAGCTCCCGGGTTGCGAGACTTTTTTTATGAATGCCGCCCACGTACGGGAACACTACGACTCTCTGATTGCATGGTCGCGACGCACCGAGAACAAAAAGCCTGAGGAAAAGTCAATGACCTCACCACAAATCTGCCGCTCTAGTTCCACATTCATGCGGACGCTTGAGGAAAGGCTAATGGACGACGAAGGTGGGGAGGCATGTGGGGGGGACGTCAGCAAGACATCGGTCTAGAGAGATATTAGATTTTAATTGACAATGACAAAATAACAATATCATTCAAATGCAGCAAAAAAAGTTTGATGTAAATCCCAAAATATTATCAAAACCAGTTAGTTGCCCATGTACAGTATTCAGTGAAGGAAAGGCGACCATGTTATGTACACTCTTAATGGCTAAAATGTGATGATTGTTTTTCAACGTTGTGTTTACATTGCAACAATTTAGATCAGATCTGAATCTAACTTAGTTTACTACAATGAGTTAATTATTTGGTGCCCATGTATTTATTGAAGGGAAAATTACCATGATCTTGATCGCTAAAATGTGTTGAATGGGTTTTTCCATGTTGCGTTTACATTGTGTCAATCTGGATCAGACCTGAAGCAAACTTGGTTTAGCATAATTGACATTCAAGATTTGTCACCTGTGTATTCAGTGAGAGAAAGATGACCATGTAGGATCTCCATAGCTAAAATGGGTTGAATGGGTTTTTCCATGTTGTATTTACATTCCGACAATCTGGATCATAACTGAATCAAAATTTGTTTCGCATAATTATCTTAAATATTAATTGCCAATGTATTCATTGAAGTAAAGACGATCATTTACAACTTTAAAAGCTTAAAGGTGTCAAAGGGGTTTTTCTAAGCTGCCACGTTTATAATGCAGCATTCTGGATCAGATCTGAACTTGGCTTAACTTGGCTTATAATTAGCTTAAACATTTGTTGCCTGAGTATTTAATGAGAGAAAGACGACCAAATGCGCTCTAGCTAGAGAAAAAACATTTCAAATGGATTTTCCAAGTTGCATTTACATTGCAACAATCTGGACCAGATCTGAATCTAAGAATAATCTGGATCAGATTTGAATATAACTTAGTTTACTACAACGAGTTCATTATTTGGTGCCCATGTATTTATTGATGGGAAGATGACCATGATCTTGATCGCTAAAATGTGTTGAATGGGGTTTTCCATGTTGCGTTTACATTGCGTCAATCTGGATCAGACCTGAAGCAAACTTGGCTGAGCATAATTGACATTCAAATTTGTCGCCTGTGTATTCAGTGAGAGAGAGATGATCATGTAGGATCTACCGTAGCTAAAACATGTTGAATGGGTTTTTCCATATTATATTTACATTTCGACAATCTGGATCATAACCAAATCAAAATTTGTTTTGCATAATTATCTTAAATATGTATTAAATAAAGTAAAGATGACCATGTGCAACTTTAAAAGATTAAAGGTGTCAAATGGGTTTTTCTAAGCTGCCACGTTTATACTGCAACAGTCTGGATCGGATCTGAATCAAATTTGGTTTAGTATAATTAGCTTAAATATTTGTTGCCTGTGTATTTAATAAGAGAAAGACGACCAAATCAATCAATCAACCAATCTGGCTAAAATCTGATTCAAACTTGTTGAAAGAAATTTGTTGCCTGGGTATTCAATTAGTGAAAGATGACCACGTAGAAACTTCATTGCTAAAATGTGTCAAAGGAGTTCTTTAAGAATGTGTTTATATTGCAACAATCTGGACCAGATCTGAATCAGTTTGTTTAGCATAATTATCTTAAACATTGATGGCCAATGTATTCAATGAGATAAAGATGACCATGTACAACTTTAAAAGCTTGAAGATGTCTAATGGGTTTTTCTAAGCTGCCACGTTTATACTGCAACAGTCTGGATCAGATCTGAATCAAATTTGGCTTAGTATATATATTAGCTTAAACTTTTGTTGCCTGTGTATTTAATGAGAGAAAGATGACCAAATGGGGTCTTGATAGCTAAAACATGTCAAATGGATTTCCCAAGTTGCATTTACATTACAACAATCTGGACCAGATCTGAATCAAACTAAATATAATTACCGTAAATCGTTGTTGCCCGAGTATTTAGCATGATACCAACTGATTAATTCTTTATATTTGATTTAGTTATTGTTATTGCTATATTTTCTATAAAGTAAATGTTACAGAGTGCTACTTAAAAAATGTGGATTGCAAATTAAATTTGTATTCCCTAGGCATCACTTTCTAAATTTTATGATTCTTTTCTATTTCTATTTCATTCATTAAGAATATATTATCATTATTATTAAAGTATTACTAGTATGTAAAAGTATTATCAAGAATTATCAAGATTTTTAGGGGAATTAATGCAAGATTTTAAATTCTGGTGTGTTTGATTTAAGTGACGTGAACCCCGCCAGCGGGTGACCTCGCCTTATCAGGACACTGAAGCGGAGCTTTATTAATGTCATAATTTCTCGCCCTAAAGCAATCACTGCAAGTCTGAACGCGAACGCCGGTGCTGATGGATGACACCTGCGTGTGTGTGTGTGCGTGCGTGCGTGTTAGCAGGAAATATTTAGGGATCTGGTGTTCTTGTGGGAGCACACCAATAACTTAAGCGAGCGTTGTTTTGTTTTTTTCCTTTTGTTCTCTGCAGCGTTGCGAAGCCGCGAGGACGAGGAGACGGCAGAGGACGAGGACGAGGGCTTCTCGAGCACCGTGGGACCTCAGGCGGCCCCCGGCGTCACAGACGGCGCCAACGTGACCACCAAGGGACGCTCATCCTCGTCCTCGCAGATCCTCTACGTGATCACGTCCAGCCCCGGCAAACCGGAGCGCAACATGCCAGGTCAGTGGGCTGGACCGGGACAGACCAGCGGACGCAGCGCCAGTATGTCCAGCACCCACCCCCTGCCCTTGCTAATCTACGCTTTCATACGCCTCTATAGAATTCCAAATTGTCTTTGATGTTTACAAAAAAAAACAAAAAAACGGGTATTTTCTGTCTCGGCTGCTTACAAAAACAGGAAATGTTCCTCGATGACCTACATCATTTTTGGTGAGACAAAATGCGTCCCCCAAAAAAAATTATTCTCACTGATGTTCACAAAAAGACGTATGCTTGGTTGGTAAATTGTGTTCATTTAGTTTTGCGGATGTTTACAAAACATAAACGGTCATTTAGTTGAAAAAGAAAAAAAACGTCTTTAAACGTACTAAATTTCCTTTGTCAGTGTACATGTACAAGTTTACTGATTAGTATTTTCTAAATTTGAGTTTAAAAAAAATCGCAACAATCGACTTATAAATTTGGATTGGGATTAATCGGTATCGAATCGAATCGTGACCTATGAATCGGGATGCAAATCGAATCGTCAGGTACTAGGCAATTCACACACCGAGTCTTTGCTGTAAACAAATGCATTACGTTTGGCGAAGAATTTAAATACCCGTTGATCGTCCAAATATTTGGAAAAATATAAGACAAAATCGCCTTTGAAACAACAGAATTCTATAACAAAATGTTGCATTAGATTTGTCCAAATATCCTTTTAAGAATAAATTGTCTTTGATGTTTACAAACAACCTTAACATTACCTTTGATGTTAAAAAAAATGTGTTACAGTACATTAGGTTTGGCAAAAACAAAAACAAAACAAAAAATTTGCACTGGATGCAAAAACGTGTACGGCTTATGTTGTTGACTAGCAGTGTTGCCACAGTTACCTTGAAAAAGTAACTTAGTTACTTTACTGATTACTTGGTTTTAAAAGTAACTAAATTGCGTTACTGATTACTTGATTTTAAAAGTAACTAAGTTAGATTAAAAGTTACTTTTTTAGTTACTTTCAGCAGCTGCCGATAACACCATCTCAACATAAAAATAATGCAGTAGAAACGGAGTTCCAAATACTTTATTGAAAGTGCATTTTTAACATGAAAATAAAGTTTTTTTTTTATGAAAAACAAAATAGGCAGTCTCTCTTGACTTCTTGTAACGTAAATACTTTTTATAAAACAAAAAATAAAAATCTATCCAGGTTGAAAATGAAAATCCCCTAAATTCCTCTATTGTTTGTTTGTTCCGCTATTCCAGTGTGTACACATGTATCAGTTTAAATATTTATTAGTAGTTATTGACAGTTATAATTGTTTTTTGGTTTGTTTGTTTTTTCTCTTCAAAATAAGGATCAGGAAAACAAAAGGTTGATAATTTAATGTTAAATATAAATATTTAACCTTTAGACAGACACCAACACAATTAAACAGAATATTTCCACATTGTGAAGTATTTCAGAAACATAAATTTAAGACATGAAATAAACCTACCGTCCAGCCAAAAGAAATATGAAGCCACCTTATGGAACAATAAATCTATCAAACACATTTTAACCACTTAATATATGCAAAAATATTTCCAAAAGTTCATTTCCCTTTTTAATTAACAATTTTTGTATTTAACAATTGTTTTTTCTTTTGTCATCACTTTCATTTTTGGTTAATGTATGACATCTTTTTTTGTTTTTTTAATCTGAGACACGATGATGACCACAGAATCACTACTGTTTATATTTTGTTTTTTGGGCTGTCGTAATCGCGGGCACGTCTCAGTTCTCCTATCTGCTGCTCATGCTAGTTGTAGACATTGACAGGGAGCCACAAACTGAGAAATGAGATACTTGCAGTGTGCTTTTAGCTTAGCTGGTGTGTTGGCTGTGGGACATACCTGTGTCGTTTGAATCCATGCATTGGATCGTCACGGGAGTTATTCTTTTTGGCTCGCGCGCAGTACCAACGCCGGCCCGAGACATACAAGTGCACCGAGAGGACTCGATAGCCATGGGAAATGTGAGAGATGTACGGCACCGGCTTCTGCTAACTGTCTCCATTTGTATGTTGTCACTCGTTGCGCGCGCGCGCGCGCGCCGTGTCGCGAGCACGGAAACACGGAAGTAGCTTGAATGGTGATGCTACTGAAATGTAAACAAAACAAGTAGAGCACGGCGCAGAACTCTTGCTATTGTTATGAAAACCATAAAGCCTCACTCGCAACCGATACGGTCGTTTAGCTCCCCTTGACGAACGATGGTTCGGTCGAATCGTTTTTTTGTTCCACCCCTACTGAAAAGGTAACTTGTCTGACATCACTCCCCCTGGCGAGAGGGCGGAGACGACCTCATCCCATAATGCTTCACGGACCAGTTATAAATTATTTTTTTTACCACTTTTATGGTCCATAATGCACACTTTTTTTGTTGTGTTGTGTGCCTGTTGGTTAATAAAACTAGTAGTAAAAGTATCATCACTTTTGTTTTGAATGTGCAAACCATTCATGACCAGACCATGGCTGAATTCAGTGTGGTGATCAATGACTTCTGCCTCATCTTCGTAGTTAGCAGTAGTTGTTTGTGACTGTTACAACAGTGAGATAGTTTGCCTTCTTCATGAAAATGTGGAGTAACGCATTGATTCTCTGGACAGTAACTTTAATCAGACTACTTTGTAGAATAAAGTAACGCGTTAGACTATTAGTTACTTTAGAAAGCAACTTTTTTGAGTAACGCGTTACTAAGTAACGCGTTACCGGCAACACTGTTGACTAGTCAACGGAAACAGTACATTACATTTGTCGAACATTAAAATTTTCTTTAATGTTTACGAAACGCAAACATTACTTTTGCTAAGACTGTAAACTGCTGCGGTCTTTAAAACAAAAACAAAAAACTTGGATGTTAATTTCGTCAAAGACTATAAATCCTCTTGGATGTTTACAAACAAGTATTAGGCTTGTTGAAAACTGTCTTGTGCTCACGAAAAGTTGCATGCTAGGTTTGTATTTTGTGAATTTTGTCATTCAGCTCGAGGAGGTCAAATTAAGTTCACCGATCAAGTGCATTTTAGGCTCATCTTGAAATTTCCATCCAATTCATGGAGGACATCGTTGTTTTTTTGGATGTTTACAAAATGTGTACGCTAACGTAGTCTTTTTGGTCGTACCAAACGTTCACCTTACCTTTGACAACGACTCCAAATTTCCAACTGCCTACAAGTGCATATGATCTAAAGCCGATACAATTAAAACCTTCCTGTCACGGTTATGAAGCGACCAATTAGTGTGACATTGATGTTTTGTTTTGCAACACCCCCACGTGCGTCTCCCAGATGTCAAACAGGTTCTCATCAATGAGACACATCCTGAAATGAAGGTTGAGTAAATCCAAACTCCCCCATCTATGTTTTATTTCCAGGGCAGTTGTTTTAAAATATATGTACATGCCTTTGTGATGAACTTGCCAAAAAAAAAAAAATGTTAAATGGATTTTAATGGATTTTGTTTCCTCGCATGCTCGTCCTTCCGGCCCGCTGCACGTTTTTGTTTTTCTGGGCTGGCCGACACCACTGACGCCGCGTTACCGTGTCAACCCCACCCCCCATCCTCGCTTTGTCTTTTGGCAGTGTGGACCATCTACGCCCTGGCCGGCCTCCTCATCCTCACTGTGGTCGCCATGCTGGCCAAGCTGCTGCTGCACGTCACAGTCAAGTATGTTTCGCCACAATTATGTACGGAGTGGCTAACGTAAAATATCTGACGTGACTGATGAATATTACACAACTTGAAGTCATGACTTGACTAGCTTGAAATTTTGTGAGATTGAGTAATTTTTTTTGTAGTCAACACCAAGATAATGATTACAGAGGTGTATTGTTGCTATAACAAAAAACAAAAAAAAGTCACGATATTTTAATATGATCATTTTTAAGTTTTAACACAGTTTGTGTTTTATCGTGATAAGTTTCACGTTTTAATGTGTGAAAAGGGAAACTTATTTTGTTAAAATGTGAAACTTATCCCGCCAAAGTGATCATGTTAAAATGTAAAATTGGTCACATTATAACGTGAAAATTATCGTGGGAAGACACGATCATGTTAAAAACTAGTGCAGCTTATCACATGAAACCGTGAAACTGTATTAATATGTGAAACTTATTACATTTAAATGTGAAAGTTACCATTTTAAAAAGTGGACGTGATCACATGTTATAGTTCGACTTGCAGTTCAGGTCACTTGCAAAACCTTTTTTGTGCCTTATAAATCAACGACGTGATGCATCAATGAACCGATTAATCAGTTCAACCCCAAGTGGAGAAGCGACAGATTTTTGTGGTTGTTTTTCCTCACGGTAAGTTTCCTCACGGAAGGTTCAAACTTAGGATGGACCTGTTACGGATAGACTTGATTATCAGCCGGGGCAATTGTTTGAAATTATATCAAAAATAAATAAAAAAATGTAACATTTCAAATATTTCGAAATTTTGGAAAGCTAATAATGCTTTAAATAACACGTAGAAAATAACACGTAGCGATTTACTTAAGTTTACATTTCGGTTTTTAAGACACACTGATGCCCCTGGGAACTCCCTGAACTTTTAGTTCGAATTAAAAAATGTTCAAGCCGATATTTGTTTCCCTTTTGATGAAAAGGAATATCAGCTCCAAATATCGGTTATCGACCTCCTTTACTACTAACTCATTCACTCATTGCTCCGTTTTACTGGATTTTGACTGTTTTTTTTTTTTTTGCAAGGCCCACAGAATATTGTGTTCTATTGCTATAAAAACATAGAACCTACCAAAAAGAAAGATCAAAGTCTCTTCTTTTATCAGGGAAAAAAGTACATTTCTGTCTGTTTCCGTTTTGCAGCAATTATCATTAGAAGCTAAGTTTAATCAATATTCACAAATCTGTTTAGAATTGTGAGAAATTGAGCTTTTTTTCAACATGGCCCTGATTGATCTCTTATGCTCTGCTGCCACCTGCTGGCCGTTTTTGTAATAACTACCATTGTTTCAACTGTTCCCTTCAGTTCAGCGGCTGCATCAAAGCCTTCTGTATGCTCTAGCATTAAAAAAAAAAACATAAAAAAAATAAAATAAAAAATAACGTATAAATACGACTTTGGGACACTTAAAACATTTAAACGAGACTGTATTTTCGTTTTTGGGAGCAAATGAGCTAATAATGGGTATCCTTGAAAAAATATCAATCTATCACTAACCTATGTTCCTTGTCTTTTTCCTTCCAGGTCTCACCGAGTCCCGACAGTGAGCAGCTCGGACAGCTGCAGCCAGAGCACGTCGACGTCGTCGGAGCCGTGGATCATCCTGTACCGGCCCTCCACCATCTCCCTCTTCAAGAAGAAGCTCAAGAACCACCACCACCATCACCACGGAGACCTCAGCCCCCTGGTGGGCAACTAGCACTACCTTACCCGCCCACCGCTTCCTCTTGAACTCCTTGCTTAGCGAGGCGCTAAGCTAACTAAGCGGCTAACGCGGGTTAAGGCACCGTCTGGCAAGGATGCCGTCGCTTCCCCCGTCAAAGGTGGTGCCGCTTCTTCGGAACTTTTCAGAAGTTTTCGGGGCCACGACTTGTGAGTTGCTCGCGAGTCGGAGCGGACACGCTCACGAGGGTGGGGTTGGAAGTCTTTAGAGTCGTGTGGCGTTCAAGTGCCTTGAGGCGTATCCCCACCCACCACCCCCGCCCCCTCTACTAACACGTCTCATAACGTGACGAGGATTTATTTTTCTAAGACTTTGTAAATAGTCGCGCCGAGGCAATTTAATGACCAGTTCATTTGTGTTCTTTGTCTTTACTGAGCATATTGTTCACATTAGCTTTGAAACGCGGGTCCTTGGGGGGTAATGTTGTATGTAATTCTGTACGGGGGACAAAAGTATTGGGACACCCAAGATTCAACTGAAAAGCACCTGACCGTCAGATACCAAAACCAAAGGGTTTTGAATGAGTGTTTTTTTTAAGGTTTTTTTTGTTTTGTTTGTTTATTTGTTTTTTTAATGCAAGAGCATATAGAAGGCTTTGGTGCAGAATAGGTGGCTTAAAGCAGTGGTAGTTATTTAAAAAAACAACAACAAAAAACGAGTAGAGTCGCAGTAAAGAGATCAGCCAGGGCCATGTTGCAACAAGCTCTTTTTGCCAGTGTTTTCACCAGGAATTTGAATATTGATTAAACTAAACTGTATTCTAATGCTAATTGCTGCAAGGCTGTACTTTCAACAGATACAAATAATAATTTCCTTCCTGATGAAAGAAGAGACTCTAATGTTTCTTTTGGTAGGGTTCCATCATGTTTTAATAGCAATAGAACACAATACTTGCAAAATCAGTCAAAATCCAGTAAAACAGCCGTGCTTCAGTCAAAATGGCTGCGAGTGAATGAGTTAATTAATAACATTTGCAGTATGTTTAGTAAAACATATGTCCATCATTAATACACATTGGCATGGTCGCACAGCCCTTGAAGCCATACTAAGCCTGGGTGCTCACACTTTAAATGCCTCACCACTAATAAATGCTTTCTTTGGATCCGTCTATAATTGTATTGGTTAATAAACAAAGTATTTCTAATAATACATAAATCAAAGCACGTCTAGTTGCAGCAAACTTGGCTTAATTTTGCCATAGTGCGAGCACTTACTTAAATGCTACAAGCAGTAATAGACATCAGGTGACAAACTTCACTTAACCTGAGCTCAATACAAAATTTGCAAGCCGTGTCCCAATACTTTTTGTCCACAAAATGTGCGTCCACTCTTTTTAATCATCAATGCGATGCTGCGACTAATCAATGAGTACTGTTGCAGTAAGAGTACTTTTAACCAGATGCACTTACATTTTTTAAGCCCGGGTACACACGTAAGGATTTTGTGACCCAACCCAAGAAACGGGCGAGACTTGACGTCGGCAAAAAAATGGCATCACCTCAAGACTGATGAAAATGCATGGATTCATCTGCTTAATTCTTATTCCACACTGCAATTGAATCAGACTACCGTGTTTAGAGTAGTGGGGACATGTCGAAAAGGAAAAGAAAATGTTCGCCTTGAGTTTCCCTTTGACACAGCTCAGAACTGGGGATGTAACGATAACAACGATATTGTGATAAAATGCCACAATATCGTCGTCGTCATGTTCACGATATTTAAAAGCTAAACATCTGTAAAAAAAAAAAAAAAAAAAAAAAGGCAGGCTCATTTCCATTTGTGTAGTTCTCGCACCGTCTAGTGGCTAATTTTTTTTAGTGCAGTTTAATTTTCACAAGACATGTTTTTGCCCTTATATGTTTAAAATCCACACTAATTGTCAGATGAAGGGGATTGTAATATGCTTGTGAAGCGAGTTTAATATGTGGACGAACTCAATGTGGGATTGCAATAGCGAGTAAGTGCCTCAATATTAAGTGTTATTAGAGATTGAAGATAGTTTATATATATTGCTGTTATGTACAAAAGCACAATATTGTGCTTTTTTTAGTATTAGTATGAGTTTTTTTTTTTTTTTTTTTTTTTTTTTTACAATATTGTTACCTTTTTTAAATATCGCCAACCTCCCCACAATATTGTGATAATTATCGTAATTGTGTGCTTCATATCCTGATAATATCGTATTGTGATATTTGGATATCGTTACATCCCTATTCAGAACACAGGATAATCTTTTCAAATATATGATCGACAAGCCTGATTATCTTCACGAGTGTACCGGGTCTTGGGAGAAATAATCAAATGCAAAACAAAAAAATGTACTTACAAACACCTGAGCACTTGCACACAAAAAAAAGCAGCACCAGAGTGAGATTTAAGCCCAAATATATATTTTTTTTAAATTACTGCCTCACTTTAAACGAATGCCACCCTTGACTAGGGGAAAACAAAATAATACACAATACACAATAATTATATTTAATATAACAGACAACAATCCACTATAGTCATCAGCACGGTCTTACTTGATTTAACAGATCATTTACTTTTAAACACCTCTCCTCAAATAGGTGCCATATATTTTTTTTTAGTTCACTTTATAATTGGTTCAGAAAAATACAGTTTAATAAACCACATGACAAGTAACATCAAGTAAATGCAAACTTAACGTAGCACTAAAACTTAAATGCCTCACCACAAACATCGACAGCGTGTGAACTAAAACCAATCCACAAATGATAATACACATCGGTGTGTTCAATTAAATGTATAACTATGTTTATTGGTTGCTAGAAATATGCTGTATGTTGTTGATTTTTAGCCAAACATACATCAAACAAAAGCATGGTCATACAGCCAAGCAGTAAGTGCAAAACGTCACTTATCCGGAGCGCTCACAATGAAATGCCTCTCCTCAAATAATCACCAACGTCGACTCTGCTGACGATTAGTTCCCGCCTCCAATGATAAGAATCAAAGTTCATTTGTGGCCAATCCATGTAACCAGTCAGCATGTTCATTTTGCACCAAATTATGCAAATAAGGATTTATGGTCGTGTGTGAATGTGCCACAACTAGAACCAACAATTTTTTTCCTTCTTCTTCATAAAACAAATATGTATATAGCATAAATAGTGATATTTATAATTTATACAGTAAATTATTGTTTATTTTCTATGTGAATGGGAAATATCTTTTGTATAGAGGGAAAAAAAGTGAAGTAACTGCTTTGTTTTATTTAATGTGTCCTGGTTGCAAAAATAAAATCTGCATGTTTCCTAAAGAATGTTTTTCTCTTGCTTTCTTTTCCACGTGGGAAAATCTGAAACATTTTGCGACAAATCCGGCATGACGTGTTTTGTTGTGATGCTAAAATGTTGATCAGATATGGCAAATGGCTCACAGTTCGCTCTCACACACACACACGGAGATTGGACCCCTGCGCCTCACTCCCACCATCATCATCATCATCATTATGCTGGGCCAGGCCAACCAGAGGACAAAATACTTTTGTATACCCCCACCCTCATTTGGAAGTCCAACTCCAACGAGCCACAGGAATCTTATTTCAAACACATGACATACTTTTATGATGAGCTATTTGCAGCGCATATGCAACAAAACGACAAAAAAACAATTTTGTTTAGCCCAGCAAAAAAAAAAAGCTAACTGATGACAAAACAATGATGAAGTATATTCATATTTTAAAGAAGCTAAATGAGTTGTGTGTTTTGTTTTTTTTTCTTTCCCTATGTAAAACACGTTCTACAAAAAAAAAAAAAGCAATCATTTTCATTCTTGCAGTATTGGGCTTCCGCTCAACTTTGTATTTTTGTTAGACTCTGTCGCCCTCTGTTGGAACCCAGCTGCATACAGACTATAGTTTGTTTTGGTTGCTTTATTTTAATTGATTATTTGAAGTAGTATACATTTTAGCTTGAACAAGATAAATAGCCATTCGTATTTTTTTTATTATTATTAATCTTATTCAATTTTTAAATTACTCTTTTGATACTCTATGAGTATGGGGGAAAAAAATAAAAATATTAATTCTCACTCGGATGTGACTTTCCTTTATTATTAGTGAAGAGCCAACCGACTAAGGCCTTTTTTTAATGAACAAAAATGCCTCATTAATATAACTGAGCTCTTTGTGATGATCTGACATTGTTTATTAATTTTTTGTTGTTGTTGTTGGTTAGCAACCAGTACTTATAAAGTTTGTAACTGAAAAACTGACCTATCCATTATTTTAATTAAGAAAAAAAATCTTCGTGCTCTTTGTTATTGTCTGACAACAGCACACCTTAATATAAGAGTGTAAACAAATGAAAGCCACCGTAACCATTTCAAAAATCAATTAAAAGAACTACAGAATTACAGTTTGTTCTCTTTGTGATTCGTTGCCTTAAATAGCCATGTTAGCTTAGCAAACAGACTGTAAACAAGTGAAAAGCTAAAGCCATTTTACAACGGGAAGAGAAAAAAAATTAGAGACTTTGTGCTGTTCGTTATCATTGTTTTATTTGCAAGTTCCGTCATTTGATGTAATGTACGTTGTCTTTTACTATTCCTGTATTTTTAACAAATTAACCGAAAAACGTAATATTTCTCCAGGGAGTCAATAAATATTATTTATTTATTTTTTTATTTTTTTTATTTTTATTTTTTTAAGCACTCGGTGTAAGTCGCCTATTGATTACGTCAAGTGACGCGCAATGACGTTGCATCGGTCAAGATGGCAGCCTCCGTCCGGCTGCTGGTTCGGAGGGTTCTTCGTCGATCTTCCGCGGGCGTCTCCTTCTCTGCGGCGGGCAGTTGGAGCCTGTCAGCCTGCTGCTGTGCACCACCGTCCCGCCGAAGTTTTAGTGACGGAGCCGCGGAGAAAAACACTCATTTCGGCTTCGAAACTGTCCCGGAAGCCGAAAAGGCGAAAAAAGGTGAGTTGACGGCGAACTTCTGCGTGTCTGATTTTATCAATTAATCGCCTCTGAAATTATGTATATTCCCTTAAGAATAATAAATTACATATTCTTTTTACAATGGAAAAGTATTTTACAAAATTCGTCTGTGGAGGTAGTACGGGATTTGACACTTTCTTTTGCCCCAAGAAACCACGCTGATTCCTTGTCATTAAAAACGTAAACAAAATAGAAATAGCAAAATAATAATAACAGTGGCAGTTTTTGGTGTTGTATATCATGCCAAATTCTGAGGTAGGGTTAATTTTTAAGTAACCAAAAAAAAAGCAAATTCTTACGATATTGTCACCTTTGTATATACAAATTTCCCTAATTATATAATTAGGGAAATTTGATTTGTCAGTTTCTCGAATGGAATCTGGTAGAATAAAGTAATTAGAACGTGGGAAAATACTGATTTTTAGATTCTATCTTGAACATTTGTGACAAAATAAAAGGTCTAACGGTCATCTTTTGAACATTTTGCACTGTAGTGTGATTTCTATTAATGGATTTGCAAAATATGCTGTGACTGATAAATCTGAAACGTTTGCTCATCTACGACCCCTAACTTGTTTTGTACCTTATCACCAGAAATTGAATATAAGAAAACAACTAGAAATCTCTCCAAACGTGTAGCCTACTATTAATCCCGTTAAAATAATTTTGAAGATTAGCAAAGTAAAATATGTCCATAAAATGTGATTTGGCAGTTTATTCAAGTGGAGTCTGGCAGAACGAAGTATGCCTTGGACAAAATGTCTCTTACGTGGAATATTTGTTGACATGGGATTGACATTTCAACCTTTTCTCAATTTTTATTTATTTTTATTTTTTTTAAGTGTACAAGGTGTTTGAGAACGTGGCTCAGAAGTACGACGTGATGAACGACGCCATGAGTCTGGGCATCCATCGTCTGTGGAAAGACGCGCTGCTGCACGCCATGCAACCCCAGCCCGGCGCTCGCCTCCTGGACGTGGCCGGCGGAACAGGCAGGTGCCGTCGCATGTTCAAAAGCATAAGCACAAAAATGTACTTTAATGATGGTTGATTTGAGTTGGGTTTGAAAAGGACCTAAATGTTAAGATACAACTGAATTTAGGTAGTCCTACTTTCTTGTACCATAAGAGGGAGCCTGTTTACCACTAGTAATTGAGTGTCACTGGTTTCAGGTGACTGTGTGGAGTCGTTTGTGTTTTGGGGGAAATCTGAGAGGTTTAGGACAAAGTGTTAATATTGCTGTATGCTGTTACTTTTTCACAAAAACATATTTCTGGAAAAATGTTGCTTTTTGTCTTTTGCTGAATTATTATTATTATTTTTTATTTTCCTAAAAATATAAACTCTCCACGAAAGCATATTGTGTTCACTTGGAATAAATAAATAAATAAATAAATAAATAAGCTTTGTTTGTTTTTTGAGTAATTATTTTTAAAAGATTCTGTTTTTCAGAACATTTTTTTTCCGTTTTATTGAATATTTTTTTTCTGTCATTAAAAAAAAATATTCAGAAAAACGGAAAAAAAATATAAAATATTCAGAAAAACAGAGCACCGACTTCTGTTTTTTGGAGTTATTTTTTCTCTTTTTTTTTAAATGAATATTTTTTTTTATGACAGAAAAAAAAATTCAGTAAAACAGAAAAAAAAATGAAAAACAGAAAAAGAAAACCTCCAAAAAACAAACCGCCCCAAAAAAAAATTTGTCAGAACAACAGGAGTTTTTGTTTTGTTTTGTTTTGTTTTTTTCTCTTCTTCTTCAAGTAAATTCAATACGCTTCCGTAACTCTCTTTAAAAAAATAAATGCAAAAATAATTGGGTGGAAATATTGTCTCAGAAAATTGACTGTACTTGAGAATTTTTTTTAATCCCAAAAAGTTACCTCTGAAAAAATGTTTTGTTTTCTAAAAGAAATCTTTCTCTCAAAAACATTGATTAGTGTTTTTTTCGCCATGATGTCTTTTGCTGAAAAAAAACAAAACAAATTTTCCTAAAAATATGAACTCGCTTTAAAAACATAAATATAAAAATAATTGGGTGGGGAAATATTATCTCAGAAAATTGACTACTTGAATTTATTTTGATCCCAAAACGTTACCTCTGAAAAATGTTTTGTTTTCTAAAAGAAATCTTTCTTTCAAAAACATTGATTAGTGTATTTTTCTCCACGATGTGATTTTTATTATATTTTACTTTTAAAGTATACACCTTTTCCCAAAAATATACTTGAAAAGAAGTACCTTCTAAACATTTTTGTAAATTTATGTTTTTTGCCTTCAAAATAAATATTTTAATTTCTTTACACAACTTTCTTCTGGAAAAATGTGATTTTTTTTTTTAAATGAAAGAAAATGGGGAAAAAAATAGTGGAGGGAAAAAGTGACTTTATTTATTACATTTTATTTTTGAAAAGCTCCACTGATGGCCTGTAATTAGGCTGATGTGGCCATGTCCATGTTTTCTAAACTGTTTAAAAAACATAACAAAAAAAACTGAATACTCCACTGGCAGGTGTACCTAATCTTGTGTCCTCTTATGGCAGGCGACATCGCTTTCCGTTTCCTGGAATACGTGGCCTACCAAAAAGAGCGTCGCCTGGCCAGGCGGACAGTGGACTGGGCGCAGACGGCGTCACGGCCGGACATGTGCGACAGTTACCTGGGCAACCGGGAGGGGGACGACGAGGGTGAGGAAGACGCACCCCGCCGATCCAGGGTGGTGGTCTGTGACATCAACAAGGAGATGCTGAAAGTGGGCAAGCAGAAAGCTCAGCGCGTCGGCCTTGATGACGGTGAAGACGCAGACCCACACGCATAACAAAATGGCTGTCTGGCAACAACAACAAAAAGCAAATGGAGCGCAGCTTCTCGATGAAGTCAGGCACTTTCTAGTGAAGGTGCGCTTCATTTGCTTCCCCACGCGTCCAAGTTGTTCATCTTCACAATCGTCATTGTTTTGAGTGTGTCAGGTGTGTCGTGGGTGGTGGGAGACGCGGAGGAGCTGCCGTTCGACGACAACCAGTTTGACATTTACACGATTGCGTTCGGCCTTCGCAACGTCACGCACGTGGACCTGGTAACGCGCTCACTTCTGCTATTTTGTTGTTGATTGTTGTCATTCTCGGAATGTTCTCAACTCCCATTTCCAGAAAAAAAAAAAACAGTCATAGCCTGGATGTGGTGAAATTGTGTGACTTTCTTCACGGGAAATTATAACTGTCTTCCTAATACAAACACACACAAAATATTTTGTAAAAGTTATGACTGACTTCTTTTTTTTATCACGTTTTAATTTTTTTTTTAATTACTTTTGAATTCCCTTTGACCATTTTTAAAATTTGGCTTTTAATTTAGGGCGATTCTCTCTGCATTCCCTTTAGAAAAACACCCCAAAAAATTTGATTTTAATTATTCATTGTGATTAGGTATGTATTTATTTTTAAAAACTTTTTTTTTAACACTCAAAACACAAAAATATGATGTTATAATCTTTTGTGCAAAAAATCCATAATCAAAACAAATATAACAAACAAAACATATATATACACGTATAATAGATATTGTATCACCATCAAGATTATTAAAAAAATAAATAATAATAATTCTTGGGGGAAAAAAAAAAGTTGTTTTTTTCCCCTCTTATGACTGTTGTGTTGAAAAAAATACTTTGGCATAATATGAAATCTGACTTCATTGTCATCTGACCATTTAGAGATGTTGAGTTCATATTTTTGTTGTGTATTTATTTGTTGAGGCCCTGCAGGAGGCCGTGCGTGTCCTGAAGCCCGGAGGCCGGTTCATGTGTTTGGAGTTCAGCAAGGTGACCAATCCCATCTTGGCCAGGTGAACCAAAACGCACGCGCGCACAATCAGTCTGAACTCGACAAAGATGATATTATAACAATTTGCTGATGTTTTTTGTTTTTGGTAGGCTTTACGACGCTTACAGCTTTCAGGTGATCCCAGTTTTGGGCGAGGTGATCGCAGGTGACTGGAAGTCGTACCAGTATTTGGTGGAAAGCATCCGCAAGTTTCCTGCTCAGGTCAGCACAAAAACAACACCATCAATTTGCTTTACTTACGGAAAAGAATTGAAAATCTTAAGGTTAAAAAAATATGATTTTTTTTTTTTTTAGAAGAATGAAGTTTTTTTTTTCTTTAATATGATTGTTTATATCTTGAGAATAATTTCTTTCCAGGAAAACTTCATTTCTTCTCATATTATGCTAATTCTCATGAGACTATATTTCCTCTTGAAAATGGCAGCTTTATGCTCAAAAGTGTCCCCCAATAATTCTAGAGGGAAAATACCCACTTTGTTTCCAAAAACTTTCAGAATTTTTTTCCTTTAATACAACACTTTTCAGAAAGAATAAAACACTTTACCTCTAAAATCTAACTTTTTCTCAAAACCTTACAATATTTACTGAAAAAATACGAAATACAAAAAATGTTTCACTTGTTTATTTTTTTTAAGCTTTCTTATTCTTCCAAATGACAAAAAAAAACAAAAAAACATACCTACTTATACAAAATCAGAATTAAATGAAACACTGCCTCTAAAATCTGACTTCCCAAAAGATTAACTTTTTCATCAAGAAAATACAGTAGCCCCTTTTTTTTCCCTCTGAATTTTTTTTTTTACTTAATTATTCTCCTAAATGACTTGCTGTCTTGAGAAATTAACATTTTTGTTAAAAACGCGTTAGATACACACAACCTTTTGAAACTGGAAAGACATTTTTAAAATTCCCCCTACAAAAAAAATATATATATATGCAAAAGTATGCAACCAAAAAAAAAAAAAAAACCCTCAAATGATCAAATATATCTTTAGAAACAAGGCAATTAAAAATACCATATAATATAATATAATATAATATAATATAAAATAATATAACATATAAAAATCATAGAAAAAAATAAACTTTTACCCCTCCCCTGGAAAAATCTTTTGCTGTCAAATACACTTTTGTTTCCAACTCTTTTGAAATGAGTTTTTGTCTGCGTTGTTTGTTTTTTTTGCGCAGGAAGAGTTGAAGGAACTGCTGGAGGATGCGAGTTTTTCCTGCGTGCGCTACCACAACTGGACAGGCGGCGTGGTCTCTCTTCACTCAGGCTTCAAGCTGTGATGTTGGAACGTCACGCCGACGCCAACAGACGGATTCGGCCTGCATCAGACGTTGAAAGCGTCACGCCATCACATCACGCCATTTTTTATTTTTTTTCCCCACTGTCCAATCCAGATTGAACTGGTCTTTAAACGTCATCTCCATTCCTGAAACAAACTCGGGTCAGCAATGGACTGTGAGAATGATGTCTGATTTTCACACTTGTCTGTTGGAGTTATTTGCTGTTGTAATAAATTCATGTTTGTCTTATCGTTTGTTTTTCTCCAAAATAAGCTAACAGAAAAAAAGATTGACAAGAATCAGCAATTTTATTCTTGTAAATTATGGCAATATTTGTAAAAAAAAAAGGCAGATTTTTTTATTTTTTAAGTAATGACAAAAAATAATGATTAAAAAAGCAGTTTTAAAAAATATGCCTTACTATACATGATTGTTTTTTAAACACCTTCCTATGTGGTTGTTAAAAAAAAAAAAAAAAAAACGCCTAACTATATACATCGTCATTTAAAAAAAAAACAAAGTACTATACATGGTCGTTTAAAAAACAAAAAAAACGTCATACTATACAAGGTTGTCTTTTTTTGTTTTGTTTTGTTTTGTTTTTTAAATGCCTTACAATAAATACATGGTTGTTTTTGTAAAAACAAAAAAATAACGCATTACTGTACATGGTCATTAAAAAAAAAAACGCCATACTATACAAGGTTGTTTTTTGTATTAAAAAAAAAAAAAAAAAAAAAAAAGAGCCTTAGTATACATGGTCATTTAAAAAAAAAAAATTACTATGGTCGTTTTTTTTTTCTAAACGCCTTCCTTCTATATGTGATTTAAAAAAAAAAAATACTTACTATACAAGGTCGTGTTTTTTTTTTTAAAAAAAAGACCTTACTATACATGGCCGTTTTTTGTAAAAAAAACAAACAAAAAAAAAACGCCTTACTACATACATACATGGTCTTTTTTTTTTTAAACGCCATCCTCTATACGTGGT